>NW_025335268.1:45082757-45122730 GCF_004798865.1 Varanus komodoensis | reverse complement strand
CTGTGCTAACAAAGCATGGTTCATGAACTACAAGCCACGCTTCAGAACCCAACAGCAAACTGGGCCTTCTTCTATTGGGTTGTTTGTGGTTCACAAGCCATGACTTGTTAGCACAGCTGGGTATGCATGACAAAAGAGCAACCCAGAATTCAGCAAGAACCCCTAACTCAGTTCCTAGTCAACCTGTGTTCTGGCTCATCATGCTATGAGAACCCAGTCAGAGTGTGGGCCACAGGGACAGTCAGGGCTTACCCACACAGACCATATATTAAAACACGTGCAGATGATGCTGGTTTAGCGATTTGTTAAGGTATTTTTCGGCATCTTTCCTTTTCAGGTTTGGGGTCTATAACTCATGCCAAAACATCTTAAGATATGCTGAAAGTGTTGGCTGGTCACCTTTCGGTCTCTTCCCTTTCTTTTCTTTGCTGCTCCTCCCGTTCTCGCTGTTCTCGGGCCAGTCGTCTTTTTTCACTGAGCAACCTGGTTGCTTCTTCTGGGTCTGTTGTGCCAGCAGAAGGCCTGCCAGAGGCTGAAGAGGGTGAAGCAGCTGGAACGGCAGAGGGTGGACTTGAAGCGGCAGCTGAAACAGTAAGACAGAATGGTCACCACTGCAGACAAAACGATGCACATGGTCTTTTTAAGAAACACATTGGTGCAAGAGACAGAATTTTTTAAATGTGAAGGGTCACTGATATTTTATTTATTTATATATTTATTTATTTAAAACATTTCTATGCTGTCCCCATCGCAACAGAGCCTCAGGGCGGCTCACAACATAAATAAAAATACAATCAATAATGTAAAAACTGGTACCATCTCGGCTATATATTAAAATCTATAAATACAATAATAATAAATTAACAGTTAAAATAACTTTTAAATAAAAAGGTATTCACCTGGCGCTGAAAAGCAAATAATGACGGCGCCAGGCGGACCTCTCTGGGGAGCGCATTCCATAGATGGGGCGCCACCACAGAAAAGGCCCTCCTCCGGGTACTTCACGGAGGGATATAAGGAAGGGCACATGATTCTGCAGTTGAGGAGGAAAGGTAGTAGAGCTGGAAAGATCCCTGCCCAAGATCCTGGAGTGGGCAACCACTGCCTCCAAAGACTGGCATCCAACATGACTACAAAGTACCGAAATAGCCATACTTACCTGGTGCCAAAACAAAATGTAGCCCATTGGATGTGACACAGTGCTATGGAGTAGTTTTGCCTTTTGGCTTTTCAGGCAGCATCCCAAGGACTGCAGCCCAGGGGAAAAGTTCTGGGGGGAGGGGGAGGCCCTCTCAACCTTGTAAATTTGCCCACCACTGTGAGTTGGAATAGATGGTATGATAGAGGGATCAAGTGTCAGGCACAGTGTAAAGAAACTTCATAGATCTGTGTGTATTAACTACAAAAAACACCAGAAGAACTCTGCTAGATCGAGAGCAGCACCTGTCTTATCCAGTGCCCTGTCCCAGAGAAGCCAGCCAGATGCTGCCTGTAAACCAATATGCACGACATGAGCACAAGACGCCTCCCCAGCTGTTTGGAGCTGCTGAAGGCTGGCACTGCAGTTGCTCAGCCAGGAACTCATGGAGTGGCCCAGAAAAGCTACTGTTTCTAATATACCTTTTATTTTATTAATAGCATTCTATTATTTCAAGTGGCAAAGCCATTTAAAAGGTAAACTCAACACAGGACACTAAAACCCTGTTGAAGGGAGGCTGCAAGGTGGGGCCATGAGGAACATCTCACTTGATGGCCTTTTTCTTCCTTCTCAGTTTCTGAGCCACTGCGGCAACTCTATATGGGATCTACTTCTCATGACTGGATAAGACATGGTTTCCGGTGGCTCATCACTGCAGCACCAGTGTTCTTGGCTCTGCCTCACTTCTCCAAAATTGGGAGAAGACTAGTCTAGCTCACAAGCTATCCCAGAGGTTACCAGCATGGACAATGGTGGCAACTGGCATGGCTCCGCCTCTTCATGACTCAAGGCTGTGGGCAAGCCATGGGTGAGCACAGAAGGATCAGATGCTGCCACCACCATTTGCCAGTCTTTTCCAGGTCAGCTGAAGTGGAGATTGGTCCTAACCTGATTGTACTAGTCAGAGAGAGAGAGAGAGAGAGAGAGAGAGCGAGCAAATCCAGATGATGCCAGAAGATTTTCTTCCCTACTATTCCTTTCTCAGGAAAATAGCAGGCAAACGAGCAAGTGGTGATATCTCTGAAGAGGGGGAGCTACCATCTGCTTGCCTGCTGGTTTTCTCACTCAGGGCCAGATGGTGGATGAACAACTGAGCAAAATATGGGTGCCAGCAGCCGCCACAGAAAATGCAATAGTGAGGAGGTGGTGCTGATGCTCAAGGGCTCTGCAAAATTGGAAGTCAGCACTGGCTGCAAAGATGACGTATGTGCACATTATTTGTATCATTTAAATGAAGTGAACAATAGGCCTGTCATAATGACTTCCACTGATTTTTGTGAATCAAAATAACATTCTAAATGCTACCTGTTGGAATGGTGTGTGTGTGTGTGTGTGTGTGTGTGTGTGTGTGTGTGTGTGTAGAAAAGTTAATTATGAAAGGAACACACTGGCAGACTGCTAAGCCAAGTCTTACTTTGTGTTGTCTCTGGTTTACAAGGAAGCCCTTCTTCATTTGCAAGCGCTCTGGGATTTGAAGCTGTCTTTCCAGGGTCTACCTTTTCCTCATTTGTTTTCTCAACTTCCTGTTGTATTTCCTTTTTATCACTTTCCAATTTGCGCTCATTTTTAACAGGGCGAATGTTGCCAGGTGAAGGAGGGCGTGGCTGAGTAGAAGAAAATCTGGATGATCCATGTGTTATCTTCTTGGGTACTCCAGGCAAAAGAGGAAACGATCCAGAAACATGCCTATTTGAACCACAAAGGAAGAGTAATAGCAGTGTTAACCACCATTTTTAAGGTGTCATTCCATTACTGGGTGTCGGCATTTAACATTATCACTTGCCTAACTGGAAGTGGTGGGAAAGGGAGGAAAAGAAATAAAGGGCAAACAAAAGAAAATTAGGGATCAGAGATTAAAATTAGAGATTAGTCCTCATTGCCTGATCTATGCAGAAGTTCCTCACCAATTTTGACTGAAACAAAGATTCTGGAATGAGAAGTTCAGTAATGTGGGGGGATGACTCCCTGAAAGCTAGCAGGAAATAGACTGTTCTACTTACAACTTATAGTTTAAATGTTCTCTTTCAAGCAAATAGGAAATGAACTAAAGGGTATGAAGATTTAATGCAGAGAAGTAATTTGAAGTTACAAACTAGATTTCAATCTTTTGTTTCCCTTTTCTTAATTACTGGTGAGAATTCTGAGGGGAATCACATGTATCCATTTGCTATTGGAACTAAAAAAAAAAAAAAAAGGGGATTATTCTAACTCTGGGTTGGGAAGCTTTGACTGGAGCATAACCTTGGCATGGCTTGATTTTCCTCCCTTTCTTGCAGAGATCAAAGTTCCACCTCAACTGGGTATCCTACTTCACTATGAGCACCTCTTTGTGGCTCAGAGCCAAAGAATGATGCCATCGGCTCCAAAGTGGCTTTTCGTTGCTCCAGGGGCAACCTTCCCCATGTCTTGTGGCAGAAGACTTTTGAAATGGAATTGCCTTTCACAAGTAAGTGGCAATATGGAATGGTATGTTCCAGAAAACTAAAGCTGACTAATTCTTTTTGGTATTACTAAATATGCATGGATTCCATGGACTCACTTACAAAGCTCTTTGGACCCTGAGTTCTTACTATACCATTCACAATCATTAACTGTGCAAGAGACTCTGGTATAAAACAGAGCAGTTTCTCCTGCAGCAGATGAGAAGTACACATTTCCCTAACTTCAGGGACTGAAATTGTTGCACTTTGGTGCAGAGTTCTGGTGGGTGGGTAAGAGGATGTGGGAAGTGCTTGTCTGTATTATTGTCTCTGAGTGCAAGTGGAATGTCTGATAAGGTTTGATGTCACCATTTAAACCAATATACTCAAGCATGTGGTATGAGGTTAAAATTTAACCTGAGGTGATCAACTGCAGGAGAATGGTCCCCTGGACCCTCCCATGGGCCATACACAGCCTAGCAACATCTGGCATTGCCTGTGGCAATGTCAAAAAAATGAGTGGTAATCAGGTTAAACTGAGCTTGGGAGCAAGCTACATTTGACCCATTTAATGCTCCATTGTAGTAAAGAGACTGTTTCTTTCCCACCGCTGTGAATTTCCATGGTGGTGAGGGTCATAGGAAGCCACAAGTACCATATGGGCTACACGTTGTTTACTCTTGTTTAAACCATTAATGCCTCTCTGATAATCTACTGCCTGAAAAAATAAATAACATATACATTCCTTTCACACACACTTAAAATGACATATGCACCCCCTTCATTTCTATACGCAGTTTATTTTGAATGATGGAAACAGCACTTTGACACCAGTAGATGTGAAAAGGAAGACCAAATAAGAGATGAATTGACTCCATGAAGGAAGTCACAGCCTTGGATTTAGAACAGCTAAGCATGGATGTCATGAATGGGACTCTCTGGAGACCTTTCATTCCCATGGTTTCCATAAGTTGGGGACAGCTTGATGGCACATAACAACTGATGCAAAAGAGAGCTTAAGACAATGCACACTGTGACAAGAAGTTACTTACCAAGGAGATGATTTACTTCTGAAGGTAGGTGAATGAGCTCTTTTTTTGCCAGAGGAAGAATGAGACAATGAAATTCCCCTTTCCTTTTCTTTTCTGTTACTCTAAAATTTAGCAATTAGGATAAATCAGCTCAGTGCCGATGGCAGAGCACTTTTCTCATGCACAATGTGTGACAACATCCATAGAAAAACAGCCTTCTTACTACATGGGATGAAGATGAGATTTGCACATAACATGATGCTACGGGTTACTGAACTCTAACCATGATGTATGGATGCAGCCATGATAACAAGCCATGGTTTCCTAATTATGAACAACTGAGCAAGAAAACCCACGGTTTGTTCTTGGGCTGTGAACTCTGGTTCATGTAAAACCTGGTAAACTGTGGTGCACATAAACTCAGAATGATAGGTTATTCATGAGTTATCTTGCCAGGCTACAGTGGTGGTAGGAAAGAGGCTTAGGAAAACAAAGGAGCCACTTTATATCTTAGTACTACAGCACCACAAATGAATTTGGTACACAGGGAAGGAATGGGCAAAGGAGTCAGAAGACAACTAGCCCAGCGATTGAGAAAACAATCCCTGGGTAAGCCAACAAATCATGGATTAAATAAACCAAGGGTTTGCATTTATGAGTTACTTGCTACCCAGAAATGAATATGATACATGCCCTGGTAACTTCCCAGCTGGATTACTGTAATGCGCTCTATGTGGGGCTGCCCTTGAAAATGATCCAAATATTGCAATTGGTACAAAATAGAGCTACCAGGTTGCTGCCAGGGACCGGTCGTTACTCTCATATAATGCTGGTCCTCTACCAGCTCCACTGGCTTCCAATTGAAGTCCAGGCCCAATTCAAGGTGCTGGAATTAACCTATAAAGCCCTAAACAGATTGGGACCAGGATACCTGAAGGAACATCTCCTTCCTTATATGCCCTCAAGTCCCTTAAGATCTGCAGGAGAGGCCCTGCTCTGGGAACCCTCCTTGAAGGAGGTAAAGAGGACATCTACTCAGAGCAGGGCTTTCTCTGGGGTGGCGACCAGACTGTGGAATGCACTCCCCAGAGAGGTTCGGCGCCAGGTGAAAACCTTTTTATTCGAAGGTCATTTTAAGAATTAGGGATTTTAGAAGTTAGCAGTTGCTTTCCCCGCCTCTTTTTAATTTTAATTGTTTATATTTTCTTTCTCTTTTGAATGTGATTCACTCATTTTAAACTTTGATTGTATTTCTTTTACTATTGATAGTACTTATTATACTGTTTACTTATATTGTCTATTGTATTATTGATTGTTGTTGTTGTTGTTGTTGTTATTTTAAGCTTGTAAGCCATCCTGAGATGCTCTCGTGAAGGACAGATAGAAATGTTTTAAATAAATAAATAAATATTGATTAATCCCAACTGATTGCAATCTTAATTATCCCTCTGTTTGGAAATGAAAATAACCTCAGTCCGTTGACCTAAAGGAGTCTTTCCCAACCTGTTGCCATCTAGATGCTGACCTTTCCTAACCACACAGTTGCGCCCTCATGACATAGCAGTGTAAGACCCCATTCTTCCGTCATGCATTCTGCCTCTAAGTAAGCTACTTTGTTTAGCAGACTAAAGGATACAGGCACGCTGTGTAGGCTTAAATAGAGCCATGCTGCTTCCCGTGGCTCCTAACCCTTCCCCCCAGCCACCACTCTTTCAGTGTTTCCTAGCTCTGTGCAGTTCTTCCACCCCCAGGGGTTGAGATGCCTTTCCCAAGGCTCAGTTCCTGCAGTAAGAACTTGCTGGTATTTTGTCCTACCCCACATGTCTTCAGCCCCATCTACCACTGGGATGCAGCCCCTAGAAGTGTTTCTGAAATAGAATTTAGGATTTCTAAACATTTCAACATTTGTTCGGAAAGAGGTTCCATAGCCCTGCTTCATTGCAGCTGTCAGTCTATTTGTAACTGATGCGCTTACCCCTGCCGAATGTGTCTGCCTCCGACGCCTCACATCAGGCGTTGTGCCAAAGAGTTTTGCTCTGTCTGCTGAATTTCGACAGCTTATGGCCTTGAAGGAGAGAGGGCTGATGGGGCTGCAAGACGCTGAACGAGGACAAATGGGGATGACTAGGGTATGGCGTTTTTTTCATGTACATTCAACAAACACATTAAAGGAAAGCCAAGAGAAGGTAACAGGAAGGAGTAGGAGGAAATGAAAGAATAAAGGAAAGGAATGTTAATACAAAGAGAGACAGAGACAGACCTAGACCAGCTCTATCACGCAATTATCCACAGATAATTCAGGGGCATTTAGGACGCAGCAATGAGCGTGAGACACCAAACCCATCCAAAACAGAGCAAGAGAGGCCATAGAGGTGATCTCCACTTCCTCCATTTTCATTAGAGGGGCTTTCTTGCCCATCCAGCCACAGCATATCTGAGAAGAAGGGCAGGAGGCAGGAGAGGCCTCAGGTTGTATTTGCATCCTGGCTTCTCCCTTCACCAATATATGCCCCTCTTCCTTCTCTTTGGGATTGTGCTCCCAACTTTGAGCAGATGGCCAGTTCAGTTTTTTCTGCACTGTCCTGAAGAAGAAAAGGGTTGGAGGTTGGGAGGTCTTTCAGGTTTACCATGCTGTCTCTGATCCAGGAATCCAAAATATCTTAAGGCCCTTCAGAAGCCATTTAGGAACCACAGGATAGCTCCCTGAAAATGGCAGGGTGCCAAGACTGTATCACTATGCCAGTGAACTGGCTATGCTCCTTGGATTCCCCCCCCCCAACATCACTGAATTATTTGTTTTTAAATGGAGCCCCATATATAAATGACAAGTTTTAGAAGACTCTGAAGCATCTGGAGCAGCTTGTATATTCAAGAACTGTTTTAGCTCACTATTGTGGAGCTATGCAGGCAAAAACATAATCAGAGAAAACCCAGAAAGGGCATATCCATCCTGCTAGATCACTTTTTTGTGGTCTGTTTGTAATGCCATCTGTGGAGACCCATGCAAGATGGAATTTGCAGCTCATCCGTTTACCCTAATCGATTCCTGTTTACTCTCTCTTTCAGTGAATGCTATTGCCCTGTACACCTACGATTCTGCAGAGGCACTCTGAAATATAATCCAACTGAAATGTCAATGCCAAACTTGTGAAGCACTTCAAAAGAATTGCCATGTATTGCACATATGTAACGTAATCTAATTTGCACATGTTGTTTAATGTGCCAGTCTTAGTCTACTTCATACACTGAACCAGTCTGCACTTAATGCTAAGCAAGGATTGAGCATTACATGTACCAGACTCTGGAAGTTCAAGTAAAGGATCAAGTTTGCACATTTCCCCCTTCTCCTCCCACAAGACAAAGAGCAGGACTTAATACATTTTCTGTGTGTTTGTATGCACATGTATACACATGTGAAAGAAAGGAGAAGCACCTAAAATAGTAAGAGGGATAGGTTTGAATTAACCCACAAAACAAAGATGCAGCAAAGAAAAACCTATATAGCCCAAAACTTTTGTATGGAAAACATTTAACATTTTTCAAGTGGCATCAGAGTACAGTTGCATTATATATTACAGGACTACATCCCTTCTGCTATCAAACAACCAGTAGATGCAACAATTTCTAAGATAAGACATGGACTGAGGCCCAAATTATTTTTTTATGGAAAATTAATGCAACATGGCAGCCTGTTCATAGCGAGAAAAAAAAATACTTCCAGTGAGTTTAGTAAAGAGCAGAGAAGCAAGAGGAGTGATTTTACTCTTTCTCCACTCCCAAACAGCAGTATCTTCTGTAGGGACAGGTGCTCTCGTCCCATTTTCCCAGTCCATATAGCATCCCCTAAAACTTAATACATGAATTGGCCCTACTAGTTTATGGTCCATAACTCAGCATTAATCAAGATAAAACTATGCATTGTGTACTGACTTTGACTGGTGCTCTCAGAAATTCTGTGCAGAAGAGACTCACATTTATAAATGCAACCAGACATGTTACTATATCTTCTTCCTAGCTCTTACACACAGCATAATGATGTTTACATATTAGTATTAGCCTTTCTTGTAAGAAGAAAGCATATACAGGGAATTCTATGCTTGCTTTGCTGGTCTACTTCTTCCTGCAAAAATGTATCTGAGTAGAAGTATTGTACATCTTAACCTAACTACATGCCTACTCATAAGTCCAGTTGAATTCTGTGGTGCTTACTCGCCAAAACATTAGCACAAGATGGCAGCTTAAGGGGTATGAGGCATTTATTGTGCACTGGTGATTCCTTATCAGTGGTAGTGTGTAGGTGTTCTACATGATGACATTGCCCTCTCCCGTGTTATTCAGCTTTTTTTTAAGATCAAGAAAAGTGATCCATGAGAGTCAGTGTGGTGTAGTGGTTAAGAGCACGGGACTGGGAGTCAGGCGATCTGGGTTCTAGTCCCCGCTCAGCCATGGAGCCAACTGGGTGACTTTGGGCCAGTCACAGACTCTCAGCCCAACCTACCTCACAGGGTTGTTGTTGTGGGGATAAGATGGAGGAGGAGAATGATATAAGCTGCCTTGAGTCCTTTGAGGAAAAAAGGCAGGATATAAATCAAAATAAATAAATAAATAAATAAGTGTGGTATTATTTAGAAAAGGCACTCCAAGAAGCTTGCGTATTTTTACAATTCTTCTATACTGCAGTGCTACCTAGAGGGTGTGTAATGGGACATACAAAAAGACAAAGAAAGAAAACCCAGGAAAAAAACACATGGGGATGAGCTGATCTTAATCAAAAATTCTGAAGCAGAGACTTTGGTAAAGTAGGTTAAAAGCCTCATGCAGACAAGCCCTAAAATATATTTATGACACACATACTGGACTCTTTCTGCAGTTTCAATTATTTCAGGTTTAATTCTGCCACTCCTGCTATTGTTCTTTATTGTGAAACAAAGCTGAAGGCATCTGGGAATTCTTAAGTATTCAAAAGAGTTTTTAATATATTACTAAAATTTCCTAGTGAGGATTTACCTTAACTGTAGTATATAAGCTGTGAAATCAATAATTTCCTAACTAAAAACTGAGAGAGACGGAAGCATCATCCTGGATGAATTTGACACACTGGATTTTGGAACACACATGTGACTTTTCCTGAAGTCTCTCAGGACTTGATTCAAGTTATTACATTCTTCAGGGTCCTTCCAGTCTAATGTCTCTTTTTGTCGCCTGTCAAATTATTTACATAAAAAATGAGGGGAAATTTTAAGGCGTATCCTGCGATAGAAATTATAGTTGTCACATTGGGGAATCATTTGAGGTCATTTTAATTTTCTTGAGAGTCTGCAATGTTAACTCATTTGCTTCTAAGCCAGGTTACACTCCCAGATTTTTTTCCTTAAGCATCTCATAAGTCTTCTGGGAATTCCCTCTGTGCTTCTTTCATTCTTCCTTTTTGTTAGGAATTAAGAGCCAACTAAACCTTTGTATACACATAGTGAAAAAAGTGTGATAGGGTTTTTGTTTTTTTCAATGTAAGTGCTCAAGGCCCGGGTTCATACCAGGACTGTGGCACTCCAGAAGGGACTTTTAAACTTCCCCTACGCCTCATTTTCATTCTGGGAATCTTCTCCTCACTGGTGTTGCTGCTACTTGCCACCAAGTTGTCTCCAACGTATGGCAGTACTACATGGGAATGCCTTCCAAAATGTCCTGTACTTCACAACCCCACTCGGCTCTTGTAAGCGTCAGGCTGTGGCTTCCTTCATGGAATGGATCCATCTCATATTTGGTCTTCCTTTCTTTTATGTTTGACTTTCCCAGGCATGTCTTCTCCAGGGAGTCTCGCCTTCTCGTGATGTGACTGAAGTAAAACAACTTCAGTTTTGCCATTGAGGGGTGGAATTTTGGAAAGAAAAAAGATTATATTCTCTGTTCCAGAGCATTACAGTTCCATTCTGGAAAGGGGCAGCACGTGCTTATGCTGGAGTAAGCAAAACCTACCATGCATAACTTAAGTATAAATTGAAAATGTTTAGTTTGCCCCTCAGTTGTGGATGCTACTAGGAAAGATAAACTGCAATTTATTTAGGCCATATTCCAAATTTTGTGCCTGGCTGAAACTGGCTGAAGGAAATACAAAGTAGAAATGCTGAAAATATGAAACAGGAATGAACAAAACAAGCCTCTCTTTTGCAATTTTTATCAGAATCTCTCACACAGAAGTGTTCTTCTCAATGTTAATGTTTTTATCCCCCTCTTTTAAATTAAAAAAAAACCAGGACAAAATATCCTCTGCTAAATATTCAATGAACAGTGCATTTCTTTCCACATTAACTGGAAAGAAAGCCTCAGTGAACCCAGTGGAACTTACTCTGGAGACCACCGGTTCAGGATTCTACTGCAAGGGTACAAATCAGTAACTGGCACAGACAACCTGATACTGCACACTCAGGGTTGTTGTTGAAACATGATTATCGTGTTCTCAGAACCGAAACCATGGGCTCTCTTCGTGGGTTGTTTCTGATTAACAAGCTGTGGCTGAGATCAGACAACACGATAATCCAACAACAACCTACATTCAACCCTTGACTGTGAGTTACTATGTTGTCTGAACCAAGTCAAGGAAAGCTAGTAAATTCTAGTTGCCTTAAGGATAAATTGGACTGAAGTCCACTGAATGACAACATTAGTGCAAAGTCAACAGAGCTTGCTAGCATAATGGGTTTCCTGGGAATTATGTTGTGCTAGCAAGCGATCCTGACTTTGCACAACTTGCGCTTTAACTCCCTATCAATAGCCCTAGTGCTATGATACTGTTGCATCCTTTGCCTAGATGTCAAAATAGCATTTTTGAATGCATCCCAATTGGATTAATGAGAGACTAAAAGGGACTAAGAACATTTTGCTTGATGGTGCCTTATGTCCTTGATATGGAAATGTTCTTTCTCTCTCTTTTATGTGTTCATAAAAGAAGGCTGGATCAAATTTGCCCGTTGAAATCCTACTGGGATATTTCATTTTTTAAAACATAGGGTTTTGAAACAATACAGCATAGAGAAAACTCTGTTGATAAGTTGTTGATGATATAAAACAAGGGGAGAAGGGGAACTAAAATACTATTTTTAAAAAAGGTTAGCAATTCTAAAAGTATCAAAATTATTTATGGAGTGATACATATATAAGAAAGGCAGGATATTGGCAACAGATGTGTGTAGCCCTGGGCATCTCTATGGCTTACCAGCAACTAGAGCATTTTCTATCCTGATATTAGTAAAAGAGAGAGAAAAGCAAAAAGAATTTCAGAGATGAGAAAGAAAGAAAACGCAGGAAAATCTTCCACACTGCTGCCTGAGTCAGGGAAGGAGCTGCAGTGGCAGAGCCCCTGCTTTGCATGGAGAAGGTCCCCACATCAGTTCTCCAGGCAGGGCTGCAAAAGCTCCTTGGAGGGAGAATCGGCACAGCCGCTTGTAGTGCACAGAATTCTGGGTTAGGAGGAGCAGTGGACAGACTCAGGGTTAGGCCAAGTTCATTCAACCTTCAGCCAACCCAGCCTGACGTTAATCCCAACAAGCTTAATTTTAAAACCGTCTTGCAGAGACTTTTAAAAGGTACAGTCAAGCAGAATTAGTTTCATAATGCTTTCATTTACCTGCATCTCCCGACAAGGTTGCTGCACTTTTACTTCTGGCCAAGAAGGAATGTGTGGGCGTCAGGAGTCTGCTAACAACGCTGCTCTCCCATGGACTTAGCTGCAGGCGTCGAGCTGAGTATCACCATATAAGTGAAATGTTAGATCAAGCATCTTCCACAGATGAGCAGCCACCATACACAGTGGAAAAGTAACAACGCTTTTCTCCATTTCACAAAGAGGTTATTTGTTAAAAAGCTTTTGCAACACTGTCAATTCCTCACCCCATTCAGTTTTTAAGTTATATATACCCATTTCACATTTAGGGTCAGCATTCCTTTTCAGGACACTGTTGACATCAAATATGACAGTGCTCTGACAAACTAAAATGGTCTGTTAGTCATAACAAGGATATTTGCATTGTAAACTTCAAGGGTACAACACAGTTACTATAAAGAAAAAAATGCTTCCAACCACATCCACCAAAGTTTGTTTATTCTATCAACCATCAAAATGAAACCATTTACCTTATATATTTTGGTGGCTTGAAAAAAGCAGTTGTGCGACTGCACTTGTTTCAAGTTACTCCTAGTGATGTGCAAAAAAGAAAATATTGGGGAGGCAAAGAGGAAATGCACGTTTCTTTTTCATGTGCCATGAGGTATAGCCAAAAGCAAGTGGGCACAGGCCCTTCTGCTTCTTGGTCAAAGGAGTGATCCTATGGCCCTTCTAGACATTGTCTAAGCATGCCAGCTGCATCTCCAAGGTCAGGAACGAAACTCGGAGGGAAAGTGAAAAGCGAAGGAGGCAAGGAGATGGGGTGGGCACCAGGACAGAAGGCATCCTGACAGTGCTTCGGTCTCCGTTTCTCCCCTCCAAAGGGCCTCAGCCAGATGCATGGAAACAGCCAGCTAGCTAAAGCACAGAACAGGAATTCTGTGAAGGTATAGGCTGCCTCTGCCTCTCTTTCTACTCTGCAAGTCACTGAGTTCAAGGACTCGCAAGCGTAGAGGGCACAATTGACAAAACCACACCCTAAGACTTTCATGCCATGGGAACATTACTTCAAAGTCTACTCAGACTTTCAAATGGGAATACTGTTGCTTTTCATATACATGGAAAAACAGCTCTTGCAGTGCAGGAACCCATATTTAATTTTAAAATGACATCTGAAAGTGATGTATGTTCAGCCAGAGAAACAAACAGCCGTACACATAAACTGCAAAATCATAAGCTTCAGAATCATAAACTCAGGTCTGAATCAGACTAAAGATGCTTCAGGGTGAGACTAGTCCTCATCCTTAGGTTTTTATGGGAATCCAGCATCTTTGACTGGTTTTGCACAACCTGAGAAGCCATGGGGCTTTCAAGCTACCATGGCCTAGTTGTGTTATGCGAACCCAGCCTAATTCCCATGCAGTGGCTACAAAGTCAGCCCCAGGAAGATAAGCCTTACTGTATGGATTACTGAATTCTCCATGGCTTAGCAAGAGGCCTGAACTTGGGTGACATGCTACGCCACCGTCAAGCCAAAACCTACAGAGCTTTGTGGCCAGAGGAGCAGAAAGCTTGCTGCTCCAGCCGTTGGCATTCCTGTCCCACTTTCCTGGCACCAGGAGTGAGGGGTGGGAGGAGTGTGTGGGGACATGGGCACTACGTGGCCCCTCTTCCCGCCCTTCAGGGGATGGCTGCCGAAGGGCAGCGCCGACCAACCGTGAGGACAGTGGGGGGAAGGCTTGCTCAGCTGGCGCCACTCTCGGGGAGAGCCAGCTGAACATGCGCCCTTCCCACACCTGCCGTTGTCCATGTGGGTCTCCCTGTGGGGAGGCTGGGTTTCCCTGAAGGGGGCCCAGCTGAATGCGCCTCCCCTGCACACCGTGGCAAGCACTCCATGGGCAACCACTCTGGGAGGTGCGGGGAAGATAAAACACGATCCCCTGGATGGGGCTGGGCTCTTCCTCTCCAGGCACTGTTTGGCAGCTATCATCCCTGCTCTGTTCCCCTCCATGCCCTTGCATGGGAAGAGGGCGAGAAGAGGCAGATCAGGCCCCTGCTGTACCCTATTGCCTGTTGGCCACATGGGGGGCGCCAGACAAAGGAGCCTCTTTGCATGGCTTATAAGCCACCAAGGCCTTCCCACTCCGGGTGAATCCACCCTCTTGCATTGCCACCCTCCTGTTTTTTCTCACCACAAAAACCTTTCAAGGAGTGAAACACAAAACAGTTGCACAGTGTTTTTTTGAATGAGAGCACCAAAGGCAGAGTATTTGGAAGCACTTACTATTAAAATTAGGTCCCTTGAAAATTAGTTGGAATCATAACTTATCAAGTTCCATTGATTTTTATTCCTGTTCCAGCCACACATATTTGCAAGTAGCACCAGTTACTTTTGCATATCCAACTTATCACTAAAGTAATTTTAAAGGTACAACATGGATGTCCCAAGTCACACCTCTATGTTTTAAGAAAACATCTGAAATGTACCCAAACGCTAATGGTACTTCAAGGAGAGGGAGGGAAGGAGGGAGGGATCCTGAAAGAATGACAAGTTCATCCCATGACAACTCTAGTCTCTCGACACATCACCATGCATTTTTGTCCTTTAATTTTATCAGTCTAGCGAAATGGCTTTACATAAAAATCTTGTTGACTTGTCCACAGAAGGTTGCCAGCATAAAACATCCTTACGTAATGATCTGTTGCAAAAGAGGTTTTCAATTAATGGTACCATGTTCAGACACATTACACAGAAGTACAAAACATAATATGGCTGTCCCTGTTAAAGCAAGTGCATCTTAGCAATGCAGAGAGGATGAAAAAGATGTAACACCATTTGCATCGTTTCCCTTGCTCAGCTGCTTTATCCAGGGCGCAGCTTCATTTTGAATACTATGAAAGCATTTGCATTTGTTCTCTGGCACTCCATCCGCACACATTCATTTCAATAAAACTCTTCCCTAGCCAAGTACAATCTCATGAGAGGAAGAGACCAAAGTGGGCAGGCAAACCTTGCCACCCTTTCATTTTTCTGCTTCCTCCTGCTGCTTCTATTAGCATCCTCAAGCTATGTGTTAGGAAGCAAACACAGAGGTAGGAGCCTTGTGTTTCCCCTAATGCAGCGATGGAAGGTCATTCACAGGGAAGAACCAGTGGGAAGAGGGATGCTTAACTCTCATCCTGCCTGCCATTTCTCCCCAGCAAATGTTCCCCCAGGAAATTCCAAGGCCAACCCCAGGCAGCTCCTCCCCCCCTCCCCTCACATCTCTGGCCAGGGGGCTCTGCTAGGTAACAGAAAGGAAGAGGAGGTCCCATTCCCATTCCCCCCTCTCCCCTGGAGGCTTTGCGTGTTGTGCAAACCCAGTCACTGTCTGAAAGTAAGTCTAGAAGGAATTCTCCTGCCTCCAAACACTCCCCTACAAATGCTCTCTGTCTCTGGACTTGTATTAGCTTAGTAAACATGTACAAGATTAGTTAGCTAATGGCAGAATCTTCTATCACTGATAATTTAGTGCTATTCTCTACTGCACATGATCCACTGAAGGTCACATTTGGGAGGATGGTGATTCTGTAACATTTCAGTACTGAATCAATAAAAATTATATTATCAGTGTACAGTGTTATGTACATGCAATATATTGGAAAGTTTTTATGAAGTTGTAAAGACAAATTGCCAAATTAGCTATAAAAGAAAATTGTACTGCTCCTAAAAGGTGCATATTATAAAAATATTACAATTACTTAAAAGACAAAATAATCACATACAATTTACAGGCATGCGCACGCTAAACGGTTTTGTAATATTGATTGATGTTAACTATCAGTACCATCCTTACCCCAGCCCAAAACCCTCTGGTTATTCAGCAGTGTGCATGGTTCTCTTTTGTGCACTACTGGACATATTTATTTCAGTGCATTAAAGAACATGCATGAGAACTCACTTCTTTCAATATAATTTTATCAGCTTTTCTAGTTGAAAAACAAATCTTATCATTTGTGAAAGTGAGATGATGGCACAGAAAGAGAAATTGTAATATCACTGTATCTTCTTTCCCACTATCTGAAATAACACTGTGTGAAGTTCCCTCTGCTAATGCCGGAGAACAGTAGCATAAGCACATGGAACAGGAAAAGCAGCAAATGAACGGGTTCCGAGCTTCCACACCTGGAACAGATGGGGCAGAACTGGACTTTCGAGGTTTGCACGAATAGGTCCTGAATACACGAGGTAACACAACATGTACAAATGCTTCAGAGTACAGCCAAGAGAAAGGGGGTAGGATATTATGAGGGATATGTTGATGGATAAAATTAACAACAACCTCAACAAACTCAACTGTCATTCTTAACAGGGAAAAACCCCACAGCAATTTCTACCTACTTAGCATTAGTCAGAAGAAATATGTGTATGTTTTTCACTAGGCAATAGGCGTGAAACTATTTGGAAGGTGATTAATTTTGAACCAAAAACATTGCAACGATAGAAGGGGTGAGTGTAATATGCATAGTTCTGAAAAAGTTTTAAGGAATAATTTAAACCTAGTTCCATGGGGACACTATTACGAGGGGGAAACGGTTTTAGCTATAGTCTACAGAATTTCTACAGTCAAATGAGGTCTTGTGATTCGATTTATTCTTTCTTTGACCTCCAGGGAATAAAGAAATTAGAGTAATTATCTTGAGTTAGCTCTCCATAAACCTAAACAGAATTGAAACAAAAATCCTATGGTTAGTTGTTTCTACCTGGAAATATATTGCTTAAAAAGTATTACGATCAGAATATTTATTGCCACTACTATGTTCATAAAGGATATTACCTTGGAATAGATAGTGCTTCCTGATTAACTTTATTATACTGAACCAGCAATATTCACTGTTAAATTTAGCATAACATTTTAAAAGCAAGAGATGGATTAAAATATGATTTTGATGAGGAAAGTTTCCAAAATATCAATGACTCTCCAGTTGTACTAAACACCAAATTTGGTAAACAGCTGAACTCAAGTCTAATTACTGAATTGTGAGATTCAGGCTCAGCAAAAACTTCTAAATGTATATTTTAAAATGAAAGCAACTAATAAATCTGAAGTATTTGCATCAAGTTACTTGTGAAAGCAAACACTGACACTAAGGGTCATTTCTCCTTTCCTTAGACAGACCCATTTTTCCAGAATTAAATGGAAGTACAAAATAAAACAGTGCAAAGGCCTGCTGCCATTGTACACTTTTAACTTCTAATTTTATTAACCAAGGTAATTGTCCATGATTGATTATAAACAGAAATAGGTATGGATCCAAACTTGTCACACTTTGTGTAGACTCCTTAAAATAAATTCAACAAAGCTGAAAGGCCTCTCCTAGGGCTGAGTTACTGACAATAAGAGCTTTAAGTTCAAATAGGCTGGCTTTTTTTTTTTTCTTCCATATTGGTCTCATTGCCCTCAGCCCCACAAATCACATGGATTGTGACCCATGAGAGTATTGCCAAATTGCAATTCAGCCAACTGGTTGAAAGAGGTTTTGCATCCCAGTTATATAGTGGCATTTAATAAATGTTTCCTAGCATGCTTTTGCATATCCCAGTTTAGGACTTGCAATTGGACCAAAGCTTCTGTTCTGAAAGGCAAAACAGGAAACAGGTTTTTGCACTACATCAAAGACATTATACAAGTGTACAGAGCAGAGAACACAGAGGACACACCAAAATACAATGTGTGCGTGCACGCGCCCACATGCACACACACAAACTTACAGGAGGAAACACAACTAACAGTAACACATACAAGAATAGCATTTTTAAATAGAGTTGCTAGAAACATTTGTGTTGAGGAGGGAGAGGGAAAAGATAGTTGATAATCCTACGTGCTGTATATAAAGTAAAGGGGGAAATGTATACTACATGGGCCTTAAAATTATATTTGGTCCCTCAGATTTCTCAAGGAATAACTTATGACCATGTTTTAAAAGAGAATTCTAGTACTTGGCTCAATTTCCTATTTGAGGCTGGGATCCAGAAAGGCCATGGAGGACAGCATACCCTCCCACCCCCGTCCCAGTTCTCCCTCCCACCCCGATCTCAGTGCTTGCTATCACAAATCAAGCTGCTTTTGAAACTCAGGTGACGACAGCTGTTTATTTATTTCATTTTTGTACCACCCACTAGCTGAAGCTCTCTGGGTGGTTCACAACAGTAAAAATAGTGGTTTACAAATCTGATTGTGAAAGAGCACACAGGGCTGCTGCTTTGAAACACCATAATTAAAAGCCTTCAGCATCTAACTGCCTGGGCATTCTGGATTGTTTTTCAGAAATTTGAGTAATTGTACATGAGCAAGACGAAGAATCAGTATGAAAGCAGTCTTTACAACCTGATTTATAAATGGTATTCATGGGAGATGGGGGAAGAGAGAGGAAAAAGCCCTGCTTGCAGGAGCAGATACCTGCTAGGTAGAATTAATCCTCACAGGCAACTTGGGCATGAAAAATGCAAATATGAGCAAAGTTCCATGGTTCTCCCATACTTCTCTCGAAGCATTTCCAAGGGCATAGATATCTCATCCAGTAGCCACAGTCTTGGACACCTGGAGAAACCAAGCTGGTGGCATTCAGGATCCAGCCCTTCAGAACCCTTCCATGCTCCAGTCCCTGAAGTTGGGATCAAGGATCTCATTTGGCAGGCAAAGGCCACCAAAGAAGTTCCTTGAATGTTTCCCCAGTTGTAGTGGGAAGCCGGCCAGGATTCCGCACTCCTGTGGCCACCTGGGCTGAAATCCTGCCCAGATCCTCCCTGGTCCCAGAACCCTGGACTAGACTCTGGATTCAGCACATGGCAAAGCCAAGCTTTGGGAGAAAATAGCTTTATTAAAAGCATAAAATATAAGGGGAGATCCTAAAATAAGCTAAAAGGAATAAAGAGGGGAAAGGTGGGAGGGGAAAGGGAAGGGGAATTTGGAAAGCAGAAACATCAAATTTCCTGCCAACCAAGACCCCCAAACCCCAGGTCTTGTTGGCCCATTTGGACACAGAAAATAACAAAACGCAGCCTAACCTGAGCTCTTTACTCAAACACTACACCAGCTTCAGGCACAGGGTAGCACCGCTTTCTTTGGCATGGTCCAATGGCAGCAAAAGTGGAACCTCTCCTCAAAGAGGAACCCTGAGCCTTTCCGTCCCCTGAGCTTGAATTACCCACACAGCCTGGCTCATGGGGTGCTGGCCAATCTTTTAATCCAGGTCTGGGATCTCCAGTGTCCTTGGGGCATAGTTTTGGCTACCTCCTCCTTATGCATAACAAGAGCCATGCCTGCCTCCCTCCTTGAGCACTAGCTTCCTGCAGCTCTGGCACCTGGTTTACCCTGTATGTCACTTAACCCTTTCCTGCCTCCCAGAGTTACCAACCAGTTCACTTTACACCAGTAACATTTGTTTCACCCAGGGCTTGTTGCTAAACATAGTGAAGACGTAAATGCATAAAGAACAACTTCATTAGGGACTCCAGGAAAGAACATGTAAGGATCACACTGTTCAGGAGCAAAGCCCATGAGGTAACAACAATTCCTTCCAAAGCTCTTATCATCTGAAAACTGACCTGGTTATCTACTAACATCACTTGCAGGAAACAGATTGCATCCAATTCTGTGGGTGCAAATTTCTACACCTTGCAGGAATACTTTGATAATGCACCTGCAAGTGTTCCAGTGATGGTGCAACCACTGCCTAACGTAGCAAGACTTCAACATTAGGATAGATGTTGCTGGTGCAAATTTGCACTCATCATGCCAAATATATCTTTTCTGGTTTTTATCACTGATATGTTTTATAAGGAATACACAATAACCATTCTTCAAAGAAGAGTTAATTGGGGAGGGGGAATTCTTTCGATTTACAAGTAGTAAGACCATACAATTGGTTCTTTGAGAAATTGTGCTTTGCTAACTAAACGGTTGCACATACAGAACGGGAGACTACGGGAGGGCCCACATGTCATGATTAGCCACACGGTGAAGAAAGCAGTTCAGTGCAGCCTCTGAACTAGTCTACTCCAGATGTCCCCAACAGATGATCATGCACACTGGGGGCATCTGGACGTCCTCCTCTCCCCACTTGCTCTTCTTGCAGAAGCATGCATGTTCTGCAACAGGGAGGGGCAGAATAAGTAGGCTGAACAGATGGATAGATACTGCCCACTGCTGAGGCCAACCAAAAGAACTGGTGGAGGCAGCAGGTGGCTCTTCCTTGCCACCGGCCTGAAACAACAGGCAAGGATAGCAGCATGATACCAGCTGAGAGGGGCTGCTCATGAGGTCTGCCACGATCTCAACTGCACCATCATCATCATCATTATTATTATTATTATTATTATTATTATTATTATTATTATTATTATTATAACATTTCTATGCCGCCCCTTGCCGAAACTATGCTGGGCCTCCTCTATAGGAGGTCTAGCAGAACATGCCCCATCCCTGCCCAGCACGTTATATGAACACGTGCATGAAAAGGCAGCCTGACATATAACACGGCTCTGGCACATGTATATCCCCATACATGCAGAGAAGCACACATTAACACATACTGAACATAAAGCTGATACATTTTACAGATCTAGTCAAAGCAACTCTGTGCAGATCTACTTGCGAGGAAATCCCATTGAGTTCAATGGGACTTATTACAAAGTATGTGTATTAAGATTTGCAACTTATAATGAATAAACATGCGACCTTCCAACCAGTTTCACATTATAACCAAAAGAATAATCAAACTTGGGTTTAAAAATGCGTTTCTGCACCCAACCAACATGCCATGCCCTTTGGATATTTTGCTTAACATTAATGTATTACAGTGAGCAGTTTTGAAAGAAAAATTACATTCACTTCTATATCTAGCAAAATTGTACAATAAAACAGCAAATCATTCAGCCTTCTTTTGTTTTTAAATCCCAAGATATTGCAATATGATTTGGAATAAAGTCTCTATCTAAAACTAGGCCATCATATAAAGTTGATAGAGACAATGAATATCCAATTAACCAACTGAAGTAAGTGCATTTCCCTGGAAAAAATCAAGAATGCTTTTTTAAAGTGATGAAATAAAAGATGACCAAATGAGTATGGTCTAGTGAAGATGTTCAAAAAATAAAATGGATTTCATGCATTATGGAGAAAGGAGTTGGTTCTCTTTTTAAAAATCCATTTACTAAAAAACCGACAGAAGCACTGCTTTTAGCACTTGCTGAATGTACTGATTCAGGAAAGTTTTGTCATTAAAAATATACGATCTTTTTGTTTTGCCAAAACATGGCATTCTTTTTGAAGCCTTTTACTTTCCTCTAATAGAAAAGAAGTTAAGATCTGCTTTGTTTTTTCAAAATGGTTACATCACAGTACAAAACATTTTTAAGCCCTTTCCTTTTCAGTTGCCTTTTTAACTGTACCTCTGTCTGGAGAATTTAGTAATGTTGCAGATGAGGAGGACAGCCGCTTGTTAATGACTGGATCAACATGTTTCGAAAGGTTCATTGTTGAAACAGATCGCCTGTCTGGATCTAAAACAAATGGAAATCATGCTAATTGACAGCCCACATGCAGTAATATCACATCCTAGTCCTACAGAGGGGAGAATAAACAGGAGTATTTTTTTCCTATCAAATGACACCTTGAAAAATAGCAAGGACTTTTCAGGGAATGTTTTTCATAGGTGACTCAAAGTCTGGGCACAAAAGGATTTAAGGTTGAAATCCTATACACAGGTACCTGGGAGTGGGTCCAACAGAACTCAGGAGAGCTTGGGTCGGAGCAGATGTGCATATAGGATTTATTTAACGTCGTCATTTATTTAACCGTACAGCAAGATATGTTTTATGAACAGGAGGAAGCAAGCAGAATGAGCTGTTGATGTCCATCTCGGGGTGATTATAAGCAGGATGGTGCAGCAAGTCTGAGGGAAAATGGCCAATTACAGAGAAGTGCTGTATATCTAAACATGTTTGATTCCTTTAAATAGCATTACAATGAGTATCTGGCTATTAGAGAAAGATAGCCCTGTGTACTTGCATGCTTCCGAAGCATCAGCAGTTGTCTGTTAAGAGGAGGTATGGTGAGAGCATAAAAGGGAATGAAAAGTTAAATGAAAGTTTGCCCGTGGGTAAATCACAGGTGGTATACTGTGATTTTCCTGCATTTATCTGTGCTAGGCATGTGCAGCCCATACCTAAACCCACATTCTGGCCCAAAGAGGCCTATATTTCTATTTTTACTTGCCTGTTTTATACACCACTTTACACAATATGCATGTCTTTAGGTTATGTATTACTGAGTGGAATGGCAGCTAATACATTTAAATGCTGAATAAATATTGTTTTGGGTGAAGGGGGAGGTGTCCCTACAGTTAATTTTGCATAGAATAAGCACAAAAGCATCCGTAGCTGAATGGCCATCTGGACAAATGTTCTAAAATTCCATTTGTCCCATTTCAGTTGTCTCAACTACTCTACCCCTTCTTCACTGCTCTATATATGGGCTTATTTTCTTGCCACTTTGCATGCAAATCCATTCCCTGCCCATCTCCTACACCATTTATACAGTGTCTTCCTGGCTACCATGATGTAGAATCTCAGCTCTCTTGCAATTCCACTGTGATATTTTAACATCAACAGCCTTTAAATTAAAACAGTATAGCCCAATAAAATAATATCTTCCAGCATGGAATCATACAGGGCTAGCCTTTGGAATGGGTGAACTGGGCACTTGCCCTGGGCACCCAAGTAAAGCACAGTTGGTGAAAGAAGGCTGGGACAAGTAGGGCTTTGATTCTGTCTTAAACATACCCAGGATGAGGCCTTAAGGGTCTTTAACCTTCCCTCACCCCCAAAGTTTTGCAGGCTGCTCAAGTACTAACTATAAAAATGAACTTTGATTAATTAGCTTTAAAGTATTGCTTCCCTTTTCAAGTTTCAGTATGAAGTCCTTCACTTTAGATTTAAAAAAGCCAAGGAACATGGCTTTACATTGAAGCCACATTATCAAGAACTATAAGCTCTACAAATACTATATACACTATGTGGCTTATAAATGTTATATTAAAAAAGAAAGAAAGCTGCAGATGGAAAGGGGCTTGTGTTTAGCCTAGCGTGCATAGCTGTCTGCCTATACAAGCATTTGGCATTCCTTTTCCTTTAAGCCACTTAAAAGCCATTCTGCTCAAATAAGCCAAGCCACTATTTATAAAAAGGGAAGCCTATGTGGAGAGCAATAAAGCTGCTCAGAGAGATGAAACAGGTCAGACAAGAAACGAAGAGGTGTTAGGAAGACAAATTTATGTAGACATCCTCAGAAAATGATTTTCCGTGTTGTCTAGATGGATGTTTAGACATACAGAAACTGCACACTGTGGGAAGACAACAAAGCGAATAGCAAGTAGTAAACTGAAGGACAAATTGCAGCATCCATTCTCTGTATGAGGACAGTGGCATTTATTTTGCTTTTCTTATGTGTGTTTGCAGAAGAAAAAATGCCTGAAAAGCTTGGCTGACTGGGACATGTTGGGACTTGCAGACCTTTCCCCCCCATCTAGGCATGTATAGGATTGCATCCTTAAATGCTGACTTAAATGCAGTGAAGCACTGCACCAGCCGTCTTTTCCAGTGCTGCAAAATCAGCAGCTGCTTCATACTGAGCATGGAACAGATATTTTGAAAGTACTGAATGGAAAAGGCACAATGTAAAAGGGGTTTCAACAGTATGAGAGAGAAAGAGAGAGCCCACAGAAGAAAACAAGATTAAATAAGTATATTTTATTGTCCCCTAAAATTGTGCTTGAAAATATAGTTTCTAAAGGCAGAAACTTCTCCAAATAGTGTATGTAAATAGGATCTATTCAAAATGGTATCCTGTATTTTGAGCACTTGTGCCACATTCTTTAAGTCACCCAGTAATAAATTTCAGGAAGAGAATGGGGGCTATCTATCGGCTCTAGTCTATGCGGCATGTGTTAGGCATGCATGATGTCTAACAGATGATGGTTTAGTTACTGGTCCTAATCTGAGGAGATAACTACTGGTGAAAAAATAAAAAAAATCACAGTGATTTATGTACCGGGTTTTCTAGCACCACCCAGAGGTCTGAAGTGGTACTCGAAGCCTGCTAAATCGAGAAAGGTGAATGGTGATTCAAGAAAATAACCTAGGGACAGAATGCAAGACAATGATTTATAGAAGTAAATAAAAAAGTTAAAGGTAGCAAACAAGTTATAGAGAGAGAAGCAAAGAACATTGTTATGAAAAAAAACCCAATTGTTTATTGACCTTGGAGGACAATGAAATAATAATATAGACTTCCTATTATTTGTGAGAGCAATGATACACATATGTGTTCCATGATAAATGAAGTAACACCCATTAGTGTATTTGCATAGGAGGAAATGAAAGTGTTTAATTCACATAAACAATTCCTATATTAAATATACAGTGGTACCTTGGCTCACGAACTTAATCCATTCCAGGACTCTGGTTGTGACCCAAATCGGTTGTGAGCCAAGTTAAATTTCCCCATAAAGTTAATCCATTCTATAACCATTTTTTAAATCAGAAAAATGTGAAGCAAAGTAACAACAACAAGGATCGCGGCCATCTCCCCCGCCCCAAGCACAACCGAGATTGCGCCTGTCATCCCTGCACATGCCTGTCATCCCTGCACACGCCCGTCATCCCGGCGTGCTGGGGGTGGGGGGGAGAGACGGGCGTGATCGCGGGCGCACTGGGGGAGGGAGAGATGGGCACTAACGGTGTGCTGGGGATGGGGAGATGGCCAGGATAGCAGTTCTGTTCATGCAGGGGAGGTGCCTGATCAGAGGCGTGCTCCTGCAGGAAAGACAGGCGGAAACTCAGCCATCTCCCCCGCGGCTCTGCTTTGCTGCTCCCGTCTTTCCAGTAACAGCACGCCTCTGATCACAAACGCCTTCCCTGCACGAAAGCAACTGTGATCAACACCCAAAGCAGTGTTCGCAACCCAAGTCAAAAATTTTCAGAAATTTTTGTTCGTGACCTGATTTGTTCGTGAACCAAGGCATTCGTGAGCCAAGGTGCCACTGTACGGAAATATACTAGCTATCAGTTCATATTGATATCCATAGAAAATCTCTGGAAAAAATACAAAGAAGATAAAACACAAATATAATTTGAAATACCTGATATTTGATCAAAAATCAACTTTTTCAGAGGAAAGGCAAAAGGTACCTAAGGGTTTATCAGTATTCATTAACATTAGCTATACTAACCAATGGAAAGCTCCTCCGTGTCCCACCCCCAGCACCCAAATAGCAGTATTCAGAGCAAGAACAAAATTTATGTTTGCTTCCCTTTTTAAAAATATTACATTGTTTCTCTCAATATTTATTATTAATAATGACTAGCAAGTACATGATTTGAAAAGTTGGGCTAAGGCAGACAGACTGTTGGCACACACAGAAGGTCACAAAGAAAGCAACAAAGCAAAGTAAGTGCAAATACATATGGAGTTAAAAAGACTAATCCGTCATCCTAGCATTAGTTCAATTTCTCATCCTTGACTGCCAAGCATCAAGTTAAGAAGCATGCACAAGTATGGAAGCAATTCAGTCTGCGAGAGGATTCCTCACTTAGAATCAGTAGACATGTATCAGCACAAAGACAGAGACAAAAGGTAAGAAACCTGGGCGCTGCTTTTACCTGTATTATTAATGCCACTGCTGCTATGAAGTGTCCCTCCCCAGGACCACCTATTTTGCTTTTGCCTCTGCTTCTGGCTCCTCTCAATTGTACGGCGCACGACAGCTTCATGGCGCTCCTAATGAGACAAGACAGCCCTTTTCTGATACCTTTCAAAGTGAATATGTAGGCAATACAAATAAAAGTATTAATCATCAGGAGTACCCAGAAAGCTGTTCTGAATTCTTCGTGCCGTCCACACATGCCATCACTGCTAATGAACAGTGGTCCTCAGATTTCTTCCTGTCCATCATGGGCAAGAAAGGATGCTCACATGGGTGCCAGGATGATGTCAGTACCAGAAGTGGTGAGTGAGCCTCCGCTCTACCAGTCAAGGTATATTATGGGGTTTATGGCCCTGTGGGATCTAGGACATGCAGCACCACATACTGCAATGCAAATCTGCAGTCGGTTCAGATAATGTTGGGCTGCAGTTTTCATCACAGGCAAGAGAGATAGGAGTTATTGTCCGGCATCATCTAGGCGTTCCCCACTCATAGCTGGCTGAGGGATGTTAGGACTTATAGTCCAACCATATATGGAAGGCACCAAGTTGGAGAAGTTTGTGTGTTTCATGTGTGTTTCAGAAAAGTCCCAACTAAATCTCTTCTTCTACAACCTCCTCCATCAGAAAGTTAAATGTGATCCTGTCTGGAGATCATTTTAATTTGTTGCTGATATCTCTGTGAGTCAAACTATATGTTGTGAAATTACCTCTTTAAAGCAAAGTTGTTTTCACTGTTACAAGTTCTTTCATTGCCTAAGAAGTAATAAAGAAAATGTCTTGCCCAAGAAGAACCCCTAAGAAAATTGACGTACCTTGTCCTCTTCAATTCGCAGTCTTCGTTTTTCCTCAACTGCAGCTCGCCTCCGTTCTTCTTTCAGCCTCTGCTCTTCTAATTTCTTTCTGCGCTCTTCTAAGTGTTTCTCATAATATTGCCTTGCTCTCTCTTCTTTTTCTAACCAGGCAATTTCTCTTGCGGCTGAACAGCAACAAAAGAAAATTTCATTCTAATTTTGTTTGCTTGAATCATGCTAATACACACCCTTTAATCAAGCCTACAGCACACCAATATTAAGGGCATTCTCAGCTTCAGTCTCCTTCTCACAGGTGATTTTCATTATTGGGCAAGAGATACAGCACCTCATTAAAATTAACCCAGGGGAAGACAAATTATTTTTATATACACTAGAAAGATCTATCAGAATTGTGATTATCTATGAGTTTGGGGGTGTTAGGAAGCATTTTCTGATATACCCTGGAGCCAAGCTCCAATATTACATATACTTACCCTGGAGTGAACCCCACTGATATCTGAGCAAACATGTCATGTAGCACAGTCCCTACATCTCCCTGAATTTGGAAAGCAATGTAGATCTTTTCAATGCAGCCACTATGTGTGCTCTCTCCGGCTGACTCCTGAGAGCATGATGCTAACGGGCGACTTTTAAACAAATCTAATAAATAAATAATAGCTTGAGTTGGCCCCATATGGCGTGATCAACCTATTTTCATGCAGTCTTCCAAAGGTGCCCTAGGAAAAATATGACACAATAGTACAAGAGGGAGGATCCTCCTCCAGAATGGACATGATGTACAGAAGTCCTTCTGGTTAGAACTTCACCTGGTCCGACTGGAGGAGTACCAAATCCACAAGCATGAGCAGCCTGCACATTGTTCTTAGTGAGAATGCAGCCAAACGGGAGAGCCACCAACTCCCAGACCAATTGGACTGACCAGTATCTCTAGCTTGACATCCGATTCATTACAGACTCCAGATAGAGCTTGCACTCCTTCACTTAGTTGTGATTAAAAAGGAGAAACAGAGCATCTCCAGATAATCTTTCCTGGATTTACATGTTAGCAAATAGGAAGAACAAGAGGGAAAATTACAACCCTAAAAGATACATAGAATTGGACAGTAGTTTTCCAGCTCTGACATCTTGTTTGTTGTTAGTCGCGAAGTCGTGTCCGACCCATCGCGACCCCGTGGACAACACTCCTCCAGGCCTCCCTGTCCTCCACCATCCCCCAGAGTCCACCCAAGCTCACACCAACTGCTTCAGTGACTCCATCCAGCCACCTCATCCTCTGCCGTCCCCTTCTCCTTTTGCCGTCAATTGTTCCCGGCATTCGACTCTTCTCCAGGGAGTCCTTCCTTCTCATCAGGTGGACATCTTCTTAATTAATATTTAATCTCTATACTGCCCAACAGCCTAAGCAATCTGTACCACATCAGAACCATAGCAAAATAGCACCTCCGATTCCCAACTGGCCTAAAACTCCCATACTCTCTCACCATTGGTTATATTGGTTAGGAATGATGGGAGGTCAAAATATCTGGACAGCAAGTGCCTCCGGCCTAAAAGACATGAAAAGCTGCTGGAACTCAGAAGAATGTCTAGAGCCACTGACACATCTTCCCAACTCCCAGCGAGAATTTCTAAGGTAACCAAAGCTGCTCCTGCACCTGCCCCCCCCCAAAAAAACCCTTGTCTGAAACAAATGTAGTAAACTATTAGATGCTCCTTGAAGTACTAAAGCCAGTATGCACTTAATCATCTTGCAAAAGCTGGCAAGTTGTTCTAAACAGCTAGGAATGAATTCCTAGTCTCTCCTCTCCCTTCCCACCCCATATTAGATTGGTCAGTGGTCTGTGAGAAGGGACTGCCTTGGACAGTTTCTTAGCTTTCTTAGCTTCTGCCCAGGACTTATTGCTCAGCCTCAGCAAAAAGAAAGAAAGAAAAAAAAAATCACTCAGGTTTGCTTTTGGGCTGATCTTAATGCAGTTATTTCAGTTCTGCTTTAAATCTGAACTCAGATAATGAAAGTATATAAAATAAGTATTAGGGTTTCTGCTATATTGCACACACCATTCTGGGGTTTTGCTGCAGAAAGGTGGCCAACAGAAGGTTGTTATGAGAGCTATTTTAAAATAATACAAGGTGTGTGTAATCATGAAGCTTTCATGTTGAAATCAAAATGACATTAAGCAGTTTTGATTGTCACACTGAGGAATTTAATGTTTGATTATGCAAGAACTTATTACACTGGAAACTGCCTTATTGCAAACCAGATTAATCTGTGTCCTTCTCCAACTTCAGGTTCTCAGGAAGAAATTTTCCCCATCACCTGCTCCTTGACTTTTTGACTGGATATGCCAGGGTTTGAAGCTGGGTCCCTCTACATGCTCTACCAGGGATCTATGGTACCTCCACAAATCATAATATTCTGCGTTTCATGGAATTTCAATTTCTTGTGGTATTGTTCTTGTTGTTCAGATTTAACAGAAGTCCTTTTTACAAAAGGAATAGGAGTGCTAGCTTTTGCTGCAAACCATCCAGAGAACTTTAGCTATTGGGTGGTATAGAAATAAAATTAAAATTAAAAAAAATGGTCAAATGGTCAGATGATTCAAACTATTTATTGCAAAACCACCAGAAAGAAAATATTTGTCCAGGGTTTAATGTTCCTACTGCAGTTTTGTTCCTAGCATCCATTCTAATAAACTCAAATGTTCACTTTGGATTACATTCATCTCTGTCTCTTCTTTTGCACTTGCTTATTCTTCTCAAAATAATCAAATCATGGTAATTTGATTAGAAGTCTCATTTTGCATCCATGGCAGATTAAAATGGTTTAACCATATTAGCCAACTTCCTTATGAAATATATTGGCCAACTTAATTATACACATACTGTGTTTATGTACTTTTATCATCTTCCAAGACAAAGCAAAAACATCAAAAGGCTTTGGTATAAAGAGCCTTTTGGTATGTTTGCAACAAAGAGACACAGTTGCAACATGATATATGTGTGTGTGTGTCCAACCATTTATTCAGTGTACATAATACCAGAGACCAATCACATGAGATCACCACATTAAGGTACATGATTGTAGGTAAGAAACAACCCTTAAAAGGTCATCCTTACTAACATTAATGCTTTTTCTCCCATCTCTAAAGCTAGATCAAAACATGCGGATGACATATTATTAAAATCTATATCTTCCATTTTCGCTCCAAAGACACCAGAGGCAGCTCACAACAAAATAAAAATACCTACACAACTAAAAATAAAGAAAACTCAATAAATACAAATACAACAGAGTATAGGAGTAGCAAATAAACAACACTCTTCTACTGGTAATTTCTGAGAATACCAGCTAGACTGACTGTGACAAGGCAACACTTTTCAAAGGTGACCCCCTGGAACTCTTGTTGCTAAAAATATAAAAGCAACCGATACAAATCTTATCTAAACCTCAATCACATCTCACCAGTTTGCCAACATGAGGACAGACAACTTCAATGGTGAGTTATGGATTTTGCTTTAAATGCCAAGAAAAATCCTGAATGTAAAAATGAACTTGAGCTTCTAAATCCCATAGAATTTACCCTTGCCTATTTGAAGTCAGAGGTTGGAAAGGAGAGCTACTTAAAATTTCTGCTGCTATGAACGAACTGAAGTACAGTGCAATGACATTAATAAGATGCGTATTCCAGCTTGCACCATAGTTGCACTATCCATAATTTAGTTAGCAAATTGGCAATCCAAGGGCAAATAGCAAGAAGGTCCCTTTTAGTATGGCGTATTTCAACAGACAAATACCTAATAATCTAGGCATCAAATCAAGAAGATCTGTTTCTTTCTCCAGTACAGGAATAGATAGCTTTAATAATGTCCTACATTTAAAATGCCCAAGTTTTAACTCAGCCCCTCATTTCCAATTTTTTGCGCTTCTTCTCCTCAATTTTTCCTCATATAACCAAATACATTTGTTTCTTGTATTGGTCCATTTGCATCTGGAGAGTAACAGCATAAAACAACCTGTCTGGAGAGAAGACTGGGTTCAAAACAGGAAGAAAGGGAAAGCAAAAGACCAGGGAGCACTCTAAACCAGCAGTCACTTAGTGGTGGATTTAACGAATTGCCCACATAGCCACTTCTCCATCAAGTCCATGCTGACCACATAATGTACCAGTACAGAAGGTCAGAAGCACACTACAGTCCTGAGAATTAGACAAGAATCCAAGGAAGGCATCTGGGTGAGATGTGCACAGAACAGTGAAGTGAGCACAAGGAAGCAACAAGCAAATGCTCTGACTGGTTAACCAAGAAGCAAATAATTGCCATCTCTTCAAGATTCTGCGGACAAAATCGGTGTACAGTGTGCTAACAGTGTGGATATGGGCATCTTTTATTCAGATGGCTTATGTAGAAATATTGTAGTGGTCACATACTAGGAAATGAGGAAGGCAATCCCTGCCATAATTCAGGAAAAGAAAGAAAGAAAGAAAGAAAGAAAGAAAGAAAGAAAGAAAGAAAGAAAGAAAGAAAGACAGACAGACAGACAGACAGAAAATAAACTATACTGGATGAAAATAATTATTCTCTAAACAAGCCACTCATTATTTATATTTGTTCAAATTTTTGTGATGACAAAAAAAAGGTCAACATTGGGTGGCATTCAGGATCATAGAAGTGAACATCTGCTTGCACAACAGGACTTCCCCATCCTCTCTTCCTTCCTGGTCCCCATCTGCTCCAGATGGTCTGCCAACCGTTTGGAGTATATACGGCTGCAAAGGGTAGGGCAAATCTGTTTCATCAACAGCATCTGTTCCACTGGGGGAAGGCCATCACTGGACATAGCTTCCATATAGCCTCACATGCCTGATACTGCCTGATCTTGGAAGCTAAGCAGGGTCAGGCCTGGTTGAAACCTGGATGGATGACTTAATGTTGTAAATTGCCCAAAGATCATTGGCTACAGGCAGTATAGAAATGTAACATTTAATAATAATAATAATAATAATAATAATAATAATAATAATAATAATAATATTGCCGTATAGTTTTCTATTAGGTTAAGATAACTGCTGCATCAGCTGTAAATCTCAGCAAGATTTGTTCTCCTTCCTTCAATATTACTGAATGATTTACTGAAAGATGTATTGATTGGTTTGCATGGTGATGGGGAATATCACAATATCAGGAAAACGCAACATTGCTTCACCCATCTATGAATACTATTATGAGCCCAGGAAGAGCTTTCCTTGACATGTCTCATTTTCCTCTTGCAGATTTAAGTGTTCAGCCCTGAACTCTTAACCCATCACTGGTGCCTTAAAGGAGATGAAATCTCAGAGGTGAGTAGCTACTTTCAGCCTGGGGGCCAAATTTGGTGGGTGTTTGATTCCCAGGCCTGGGGCTTCCCGCACTTGCTTTTATTTATTATTGTGATATCTTGCAAGGAACCCAAGGTGGTTTACTGAATCCTCCTCTCCATTTCATCCTCACACCAACTCTCTGAGGTAGGTTAGGCTGGGAATCACAAACTGAGAGCCAAGTCACCAATGAGTTTCATGGCTGAGACGGGGCTAGAACTGGAACACCCAAATCCCGATCTGATGTTCTAACTACTACGCAACTCTATATCTCTGTTAAATGAGATCTGGAAATTAAGGCACTCTGGTAGGAGCGCATTCGGAACACCAAATTGGTGATTAGCGCTTTGGCACCTTCCCATATTCAGCTGTTTGTGTTCTGCAATATTTATTACAAGCAGATTTGAAGAATTCAGAGATAGCATTTCCTTATATGTGTATTTTCTTGGGAACTTTTTTACAATTTTTGCCAGACACAGCCTTTCTGTCCATTTAAGTTTGTATTATTGTACTGTTATTATCTTTCTCATTTGTTTAAATTAAGGTCCAACCTGGTGAACTATATGCTATTTATTTGTTATAGTAATCACCTGCTAGGTACACTCCTACCAATACATGCTTTTAAGAAGAAAAAAAGAAAGCATTTCCATTTCCATTTTATTTTGCAAACTAATGTTCTTTCTAAGCTACAAGCTGAAAAAATCAGGATCCCAACCCCACATTCCAAGAAAACTCCATCAGTTTGCACCCTCTACAGGTCAAGAACCAACCCAGAAAAACAAAGAATTTAACCCCTGTTCCCATCCACCCACAAGTCATAGCAGTTGATGACTTTATAAGGCCCTGAGAGGGAATAAATTATGAAACTACGATACTGATTGTCCGGAACCATCTACTGCAGCAATTTCCCTCTTAGTGGCAACTTTAACATCTTCCTCAGAAAGGGGCACTCTGGATGGAACAGCTTTTGCCAATGAAACAGAAAAGGGAGATTGGAAAATTATTGGCACAAAATCTGATAAAAGGATATAATTCTATGCATGATTAGACAGAGAAATGCTGGGCAGGGGGTACTGGTAGGACTTCTGTGTACCATGCACAGGATTGGATGCTAACAGTATAACCTCCTCCTTGTGTTCATTGATTGGAAATAATTTTATAGCAGAAAAGAACTCTTGTGAAAAAGCATTCAATTTATATAATGATGAATGTTGGGGAAAATACCCATCATTAACATTGCAGTTTTGTGCAGTCATTTGGGGCTGTTGTGCTTCCTAGATTAAATTATGGACTATCTGAAAAGCACATTAATTTCAATGTTCCTTCCAGTCATCTTAAGTATTTTTTTTCAAAGAAGTAAAACAAGAAGCCAGGAAATTATTAATGCAACATCATGGAAAGGATTCTTGTTTTTCTGTTGAACTCCAGAGACTTAGGACTCAAAAGAGTCACCACCACCACCACCACCACCACCACACACACACACACACACACAAACACCCTCATTCCTCAAAACACAGAAATCTTCCTCTCCTGGGTCTACAACACCTAAAGACTTGCTTCTTCTTCCTCCAGTCTTCTGCACTAAATCTAATGAGATTAGTCTCAGGAAGTCGGGCTTTGGATGAACACTAGGGGAACCATTTTGACAGTAACGGTGGTTCAACAATAGATGGGTAAGTTCTCTCTTACCGGAAGTCTTCAAGCAGAGATGGGCAGTGGGAACACTTTAGCTGTATCAAGCAGGACACCAAACCAGATGGCCTCCAACTTCTACGATCCAATTTTGTTACTGCCTGCCACAGCAGTAAACCTTCAGACAGTTTCACAGTCACTATAAAAGAGCCAGTCTCCTCACTGCTACAAACTCCAATCTCTTCACTGATTGGGTACCACCTTAATCAACTGCAGACTCCAACTTGGGTATGTTTTGAAAATTCCTCCATATCAAATTGATATAAACCCAGTAACACATCTGTCATGCCGGCTTATTCAAACAGAGACTGAAAACCAATTGTCTACATTACAAGTCAAATTCTGTAGTAGAAATGTTCTGTTTGAGTGACCAATAAAGGTACTTTAGAAGATGCAAGTCAACACTCAATGGGGCACGTAAAAACAACACACTTGCCTCTAGGAAAAGCACTTTCTATCTGTTAGAAGCTAGACTTAATTTCAGAAAAGAGTATTTTGGTCTTACGGAATACCTGCCTATTTGCAGTCACGAAAGGAGATATTCTGCACCAGAATTTATATAGACAAGGCAGAGTTTCAGCACTTAGATTCCAAATGAAGTGTTACAAAGTGCCACAATTCTTGCAGTTTGCTGAGGCAGGCTGAATATTTTTAGAGTTCATAGCACATTAAAGCAATTATCTGCTGTTTCAACTTCACTCAGGGAAAACAGATGAGTAAATATGCAACAATAATTCACACAAGGAGGAGTCCACAACTCTTCTAACAAGGAAAAGAAAAGCACCTTTCAGGATTACTTGTAAATCTAACAACCAGAAAAACATCAAACTATATAGTTAATGAGAAGTTTTATCATGTTTTCATGGATAGTACAGGATCCTCCAATGCAGATCTGTCTGGTTATACCTCCTAACCATTTTTCCCCATAGAGTTTTTGGGGGCAAAATAGGGAAGGCACACCACATATTAATTTTCCAGTGTAGAAATGAATGTTCTGTTCCATCTATGTTTCACTCCAGTATCCCACTCTAATTCTTCAAGTGTAACCTATCCTTTTCAATGTCATCCTAACTGTTCAGGTTTGAGCAGTATGACCAACCCAAGGGATGATCTAAAATATTTTATTTTATTTTATTTTATTTTCACTTTTATAGACCGTCACAATAACCACATGGCTGTCTGGATGGTTTACACAATTAAAGCCACCATCAAAACATAGGAAATGACATATTAACCAATTCAATAATAAAACATCAGTACCAATAAAACATCCAATAAAAATAAAAATATAACAACACTTGGGTCCTGGTTTGTGGGCAAACAAATAAATATGGGGAAGGATACATTCTGCAGGGATACAGCATCTTGGCCAAGGAACCAAGAATCCCCAGGAGCCAGCCAGATGCAACAACAAAGAAAGCAGGCAACCAACTAGGTCCCATCCCCAGGCCAAGTATGCGCAGCTGCTTCGATTCTTGCTTTCCTCCCTATTCTCCCCCTCCCCTCGACACACACACACTTCTACATCATGGCTGTGTGTCTCCAGGCAGTGTAGGGAATGCAAGAGGCAGTTGTGTTTGGTGCAAGTTGCAAGCTCAAGATTTGAACTCTTCAGATGGGGAGGGCGGACCCTGCGAAACTGGGCCTCCAGATATCGAGATGGGAGAAGAGGAGGGGCTAATCTCAAGGCCACCCTCTCCAGGCATCCAGGCAGATCCTGAGAATAGCCAAGATCTACAACTCTTGGGAGGGGTGTGAGACAGGGGCTCCAGGAGCCAGCCGAGCCTGGTACGGCTCTTGACCCCATGGTGCAGCCTCAGGAGGGAAGGGCTAGCCAACTAGAGGGGCAGTGAAGAGAGAAAAGGGGCCTTCTAGAGGGAAGGGGCCCAGGGGTACTGCAAAGGAGGATTCTCAGAAGTAGTGCTAGATTGGTTCAATGAACCACTCTGCAAATGCTCAGAGACTCATTCTGTGGTGACTGCACTACCTGGATGTACTCTGGAGAATAAAGAGGTTTTGCAGAAGAACGAACTGTGGCTTTGAATGTACAAAGGGGAAAACTGAGCTCCCAACAGGCTGAGGATGTATAGTTAACAAACTATAGCTGCTTTATAAACGTTTAATGACAACAACAGCAGGTCAACCTGAAGTACTTCCAGTTTAAAAGATGTGGTAGCTGGGAACGTGAAATAACACTCCTTGAGATTCTGAAAAATGAGACCATGCAGATAATATTGGACTAGATAGTTCTTCCCCAACTGGTTCTCTGCAGACAACAGAAGATGTAGCCCAACACCTCTGGAGGACACCAGGCTGGGGAAGGACAAATCACCTGGCCTGGTATAAGGCAGCTTTCTAGCTTATGCTAAAATAAAGGAATAAGCCAAAATAAATTGCAGTGAAAGAGCACAAAAGACAGTGCTACATTGCATAGTTCTTCAGGAGCAGGGGTTCAAATATATGCCGAAAGGGAAGAGAGAACATCTAATTTAAAAGCTCATCATGGAAATGTATTGTGTTTGCTTATTGCTTTCTTCCCCTTTAATTGTATACTGCTTACTATCTGTACAAAATCAAGTATGCCATAAAGTGTCAATACAGCAGCTTTCCAGTCCCCAACTCAGATAATTATTTAGCTTTGCTTTCTTTTTTCCTCTCTAAATGCCAAAACAAACAACAACAGGGTCAGCGAAAGGTAAATGTAATATGCCCTTATGATTTATTTTAAAATATGGCAAGTTGACAGACGTCACACTGAGGAAGGCATTTGTCACAAAATTAAGCATGGCAGCAGCCGCAGTTCACATATACATGAATGGAAGGGGAAACATTTTCTTCTGTCTCTTCCGTGAATGGTTGGCAGTTCAGCTATCTCTAGCAGTCCATCTTTTTTCCAAAGAAGAGCAGCTGCAATTTAAGGGCATAGTCACAATACTCCAACCTTCCACAGTCTTGGACTTCACATCCCACAATTCTTAACCATGCAGAATGCTGGACTAGAGGAGACCTTTGGTCTAAGCAAGCAGGGCTCTCCTTATGAGATCTTTATGCATCATCTTTTAGACGTAATTTACATCTTTACATGTAATTTTGAACATGTAAAGTTGCTATAATGTTCTCCATCATTCAGAAGGAAGCCAAGGGGGGCTGATCTACGTAGCTCATGGCTCTTGCATGGAGGTTTGGGTGTGTTTGCTCCTGTGACAACATCAAACCCTTTCTTCTTGATACTCAAGGCTGCCAGCAAGCCAGTATCCTTTAGTGGTTGCTTCCATTAAAAGCCCTTTAACTTGTGGGGCTTAATTACTGGCCTAGTTAACTATCTATATGGGATCATGTGGAGTGGTGCCTAGGAATAGAAGTAATAACAAGGTCTCAGACAAAGTTTTATTCATTAGCCAGTTTTTTGTCCCATCACTGCAACCTCAGTTCACATCCAAGGCTCTGTGCTTGCAGCTTGCATTCCCCAAAAAAGAGTTATTCAGTTCACACTGCAGATGCATCCCCACTATCTGGATTGGAACCACAACAGGAAGCAAAGGATTAAAGCCTTTCTAAGCCCCAAGCTACAGTCCTTGCCCAGATGGCCCCTGTGTTTCCTTCAGGGGATAAAGGTATAGATATTATATTATCCATATAACAGATATTTAGCTACCACCTACATCAAACATTTACTTTGATCTCAGTTTGCTAACAGGCCATCTCAAAATAGAGAAAAATAGCTTGGATCTGGAATTTCTGCAAGGATAACTCCATTCGCCAGCAGAAAACAGGAGGAGGACATTTTTTATAGTTCTGCCTTTTCTATGATCCAAGGGGTTGAGGAAACTTCTAAAACTGAGGAAAGATAATGTGTGTGATTGCTACTGGGAACAGGGGAAATCAGTATGAATGGGCATCTCTGTCTCTGCTAGATTCCAGTCCTTCTGCAAACAGAAGGGGCACTCTAAATCTAACCCTGAAGCTTCAGGAAAGAAATATTCTTTTACCTGCCCTAAGCTTCCTTGAAGAACTGTGAACTAGAAGGAAATTTAGCTCAACCAATGAGCGCATAGGCTAAGCTATGCTTTGCTCCAGGTCCCCTTGACTCAGGGCAGGTGGCAACTGACAAGTCTGTTTTCTCGGTTGTGACTCCCTACATATGGGCCTTTCTCCTGGTGACAACTTGCCTACTGCTCACCTCAGTGTCTTTTCTTGCCAGGCAGGAAAAGCTTTGTTTTGCACTGGTATGAAGAGATGCAGGCCACAGCTTTCCAAAACCAGTAGCTCCTGCTAGGCTATATAGCTCCACCCAGCCGTTGTTAGAGCCAGGCCAAGTACACACACAGGCACACAAAGATGAATGATGACATTCATTATTTATTTACTTATGCAACTTGTTAGTCACCCAGGCAATGTAAATAAATACAACATAAATGGGAAAATGAGTTACATACAATAAAAATGAAGAATAGCCACAAATACAACTCAAAGACCAAAATATCAAAAACATGTACTAACGTGACTGAAAAACTTCCATGGAGATGAAAACAGCTCCAAAACACAACTCCAACAAGTCCAAATAGGTACTGAAGTATACAGAAAAATAAAGGCCTAAGAGAAGAAAAGGGGGGTTTTCAGCCTGTTGCTGAAAAATCAATAAATTAGGTGCCAGGCAAATCTCTTTGAGGGTGACATGCTACCACTGGGAGGCCCACAGAAAGCACCCATTTAGAAGTATCCACACACCAGATATCAGTGGGTTATTTATGCTCTACTTACCATGCTAAATAAGATTTTGTTCTTCAAGACACACATTTAGGACAGACAAATCTTCCCTGTCTCTCTTCCTCTACCATGCATATTTCTTAGTACTATAACCAAGTTTATATCTTGGTTCTTTTATTTCTATATTCTATAAGGTCATGCTTCCTATCAGTAGCACTAATACAGTAGGACAGGTCAACTTATGTCCAGATGAAATATGGTCTCCCTCAGTACACAGGATTTATCCAGTGTGGGGCATGAGAGCAAGACGTGGGTGGACATGCCCTCCTTCACCACGCATAGGACATTCAGTATGGCTGCGCACAATTATCTGAGCTGGTCCAGCATATGCAAAATCTACATGGCCTAGGACATGTGCAAACAGGGCTTCAAGGATCTAACTCTTAAGATTCCAAAATCAGTTCTTACAACAAAGATGTGCATGCCCCGTAGCCTCATAATTCATGTTGCTTAATGCATAATATAGACATCAAATGACAAGCATGTTACAACCCATGAGCGTATTAAGTATGACTCACCTAATAGCTTTTCCCGTTCCTCTCTCCGTTCTCGGGCAACTCGCAGTCTTTCATCAACTTTCAGTGTAGGTGCAGAGTCTGCACAATAACAGAAGATTTAAAATCCTTTAGAAATGGCTAGATTCTAAAACCAATTAACAAGCAATTTTAAAACAAAACAAATGACCATGAGATGGTAATTAAGCCAGTTAAGAACTGGAAAAGCACTTATATTCAGCCTTCTCCAAGCTGGTGCCTTCCAAGCAGTTTGGATTTCAATTGCCATCAACCACAGATAGCATGGCCAGAGTTTAACAATGCTGATCACTGAAGTCCAAAACAACTGGAGGGTACAAGTTGGAGGGGGCAGTATTAAAATTAATTGTTGTTGTTGTTGTTAGTCGTGAAGTCATGTCTGACCCATCGTGACCCCATGGACAACATTCCTTCCTGTCCTCACCATCCCACGGAGTCCACTCAAGCTCACACCAGTGACTCCATCTAACCACCTCATTCTCTGCTGTCCCCTTCTTCTTTTGCCATCTATTGTTCCCAGCATTAGGCTCTTCTCCAGGGACTCCTTCCTTCTCATTAGGTGGCCAAAGTATTTGAGTTTCATCTTCAGGATCTGGCCTTCTAAAGAGCAGTCAGGGTTGATCTCCTCTAGGACTGACCAGTTTGATCACCTTGCGGTCCAAGGGACTCGCAGGAGTCTCCTCCAGCACCACAATTCAAAGGCCTCAATTCTTCAGCGCTCAGCCTTCCTTATGGTCCAGCTTTCACAGACATACATTGCAACTGGGAAAACCATAGCCTTGACTATACACACTTTTGTTGGCAGGGTGATGTCTCTG
>NW_025335268.1:45061028-45082657 GCF_004798865.1 Varanus komodoensis | reverse complement strand
GGAGACTCCTGCGAGTCCCTTGGACCGCAAGAGTCTCCTCCAGCACCACAATTCAAAGGCCTCAATTCTTCAGCGCTCAGCCTTCCTTATGGTCCAGCTTTCACAGACATACATTGCAACTGGGAAAACCATAGCCTTGACTATACACACTTTTGTTGGCAGGGTGATGTCTCTGCTTTTTAGCATGCTATCTAGATTTGCCATAGCTTTCCTCCCAAGGAGCAAGCATCTTTTAATTTCTTGGCTGCAAAATTAATTAGTGTGTTTCAAGAAAAAAATGTTATGTTCTTGGAAAAAGAGCATCGGAAGAAATGTCTCCTTCCTTATGTATTTGCTTGGACAATTAGACTTCTTCACAAATGCTTCTCTGGGTGCTGCCTCAGATGCAGTTAGTTGAGTAGCTACCAGGGAGGCCCTTCTGAGCTTAACCACCCTTTTTAAAGAATGCTCTACCCAAGTAAATTCAGTGTCCTTTCTGCCCCAGCAGACACTTTTATCCCTGGCACGTTATGTCTGTTAGAGTCCATGGCTCTCCTTGTGGATTTTATATTTAGTCCTGTGCTGACTGTTGTTTTTGCACTGTATCATTTTAGTTACTGTAGTCTTTTAGTTATTACAATCAACATAGCGCACCTGTATCACTGGGCAGGTTAAAAATGAAACAAAATAATACCTAAATGGTAAACTAATCAGTGTACCTGAAAAAATATTAGGAAGAAAAGCAAATACTAAAGCATTTCTCTAAAGTGATTGTTTCAATTCTTTATCTTTATTGTTCAATATGTATTTATTTACTATTTACTGTTAAATATCATTGCTCTCTATAATATTTATCCCAGGACAGTTTCCATCTAATTTCAAACAAAAATATACAATGAAACAATAAGTAAGAACAAACAAATAACAAATAAGTAATAAACAAATAACACAGTAAGTAGCAAAATACACAATTAAAATGCCAGTTAAAGCAGCAAAGTAAAAATTCTGAACAATGTTACTATTTTATACAAGATAGCATCTCACTGCTCTGTTTTTAAAATACAAGTTATTAAAATGACTGAGATAGCAAAACTAAAAATGTGCTAAGCCAAGCACCTAAAAGATAGTAAGTGAGCACCAGCTAAACTGGGTGCCACAGATGAGTGTCAGCAATGTCACATTTCTTGGCAAGTTAAAGAAATGAAGAAATGGATACCTGGCTTGGTTCCGGTGCTGTTTATGTTCTGCCCTAGAGTGCCAGATAGAGGGCGACTAGATGAAGCAGCTTTTTTGTCTTGTAATTTGGAGCTTTCAGATACTAAAATGAAAAGATGCAAGAAGAAAGATCAGTGAATCCAACCACTATGAGTCAATCCATTTTTATTCTGATTTGCACAAATCCATCAACTGGAAATAGGCAGGGCCACAATCCCTGGAAATCTCTTAAGGTAAATTTCTAAAGAGTAAATTTCTAAACCTCTGTATTGTAGGGATAGGCAGGCACTAGAGGTGGCTTCATAGAAAGGGTTTCCCATGGTCAGAAGGTAGCCCTCAGGAAATGCAGCTGTGAAGCTCCTGGTGCACAGGTAAAGGTAAAAAAAGGTAAAGGTTTCCCCTTGACGTTATGTCCAGTCCTGCCTGACTCTAGGGGGCGGTGCTCATCTCTGTTTCCTAGCCAAGGGAGCCAGCATTTGTCTGCAGACAGTCTCCATGGTCATGTGGCCAGCATGACTAAACACCGAAGTGCACAAAACGCTGTTACCTGCCCACTGAAGTGGTACCTTTTCATCTACTTGCATGCTTTCGAACTGCAAGGTTGGCAGGAGCTGGGGTGGAGCAATGGGAACTCACTCAGTTGTGCAGATTCGAACTGGTGACCTTTTGATCAACCAGCCCAGCAGCACAGCAGTTTAAACCAGTGTGCCACCTGCAGTCCCTCCTCTGCAAAATCTGCTTAGGCCATTTGGCTGCCAGGTCAAAAACAAAGGAGGTTTTTAAATGATGGGTCTCAAGCATGCCCTGAAGAAGCAATCAGCATAAGATCTTCACTGTGTTTGCTATTATTCACATGTTTTCTAAATACTTGTACCCCATTTTGGTGCTGTACTCCAGGTTTTTTAAAATATATGTATAACATATATGTATAACACCCTTATTTTAACAATTGTTTAATAAAGTTTCAATAATAGCTTTACTAATCATTGTTTTAAATAAAGCCTCAACATTACTTGATTTATGTATCAATTTGCAGAAAGGCCTTTGGAAGAAATAAACAGAAGGGTGATTGCTATCGACGTACATGTGCATGCAAACACTCTTCCTCCATCACACAGATTTGTGGCCTGTTGGAAAGGTAACTGATGCATAAAAGTATGCATGTGTGGTCCAACTACAGAAAAGATTAAGAACTTAGTACTGGGAGCAAAATTTAACATTTGCTTTGTCAGACAAGGTGCATTTAGACGTTGAGCCTGCAAAGGTGAGCATAAAAATGTGCAGGCAAGCTTGGATGAAATGTTGGAAAGTTAAATCTTCCCTGAAAAGGGGGTTCAACAGGACCCCCAGTGTCCAAGGATCCAGTGCCCTCTACTGTTCTCTGCTCCTTCAGCAGCTCTCAGATGCAGGCCAAATCACCTTAGAGACCATCACTGGATGTGCATTAGGAACCATGGCTTCATTCCCTGGGCTGTTTCACTTGTTATAATTTGATTGCATTTTACTGGAACCAGACTTTGTTCTTTTTATGTAAATCTCCTTGCAAGGGCTCAGTAGCAGCCAAAACACTTAAAGTAGACCATAAACAGAACAAATACCCATATTTTCTCAATGTACACGATGTATATAGGCCACAAAATCTGAGTCACCTTGGAGCAGGACTGACATATATTGCAGAGTACATGCAACATTACAGCAATTGGCATGTAGCCGCTTTATAGTCCTCCCTTCTTACTACATATCCTCACTCCACCTTCCTTTCCTAACATATAGGAATTTCAAAACATGACAACGCTCTAAGGCAGTGATGGTGAACCTTTTAGAGACTGAGTGCCCGAACCGCAACCCAAAACCCACTTATTTATCGCAAAGTGTCAACACTGCAATAAAACCTGAAAACTGAGGTTTTAGTTTAGAAAAAACAACTCACAGCCGGTCCAAGCAAATATATATATATATCCTTGGCAGCGCACTGACTGGCCGTGCAAATGCTTGGATGAGGCATGGCTCGTGACATCATCGCCTGGTGCCGCTACTCCTTTCTGAGCATGCACATGGCCTCTATGTGTGCTGTTACCCAATGCTCGGTTGCTGGGGCAATGCTGGGGCGACTTGGCTCACGTGCAGCCAGAGAGGGCTCTTGATGCCCACTGTGGCATGCGTGTCACAGGTTCACCATCACTGCTCTAAGGAATGGATGGTTAAGTCAAGGACATTGCTCAGAAAAAGGCCATTTTAGATTGGTGCTTAGAGATGGCCTTCAAACACAAGTTTTCCTAAATATGAGCCTGCAGTTGCTTTGGACATACCAGATGATCCAATACTTGAAAAGGGACAGTCCAACAGAGAACTCTCCTTTATGAACCTTCTCCCTTACGTATCGAAAAATAAACTACTAAATCTGCTATTCTTGGATAAGGTTCTATTCCCTGTGGAAAGCCAAGGTTAATCACTTAAAACTGGCAGGAACTACTAAAATTCACTGCATTTCAGAAAAAAAATACTAAGTTGCTGCATTTTACATCATTCAAAAACAAGAACCTCAAGACAGGGTCGGGCAAGCAGAAAGGGGTTCTTGTTGTAGATGTAAATAGATGTTTCTTGATGTAGAAAGTTTGAAAATGTCCTGACCAAAACATGCGGTTTTAAAGAGTTAATGAACATGAACATTTCTTATTAAAAATAGTTAATTGTTTTATCTAATTTATAATATTTCTAGATATCTATTTTTATGAGTCATTTAGTTCTTTCTACTGATTTCCCCCTGCATTGTGCAGCCAGAGAGGAGTACCAGGTGTATTCCAGGCTGGTACCTTCAGTCTGGTTAGTCGTTTCGGTAAACGAAGGGTCAGCCTACACATCCCAGAATCACACAGCAATTCCGCAGCGAATCAGGCAACTTGAAAATGATTCTCTGAAGAAACAAACCTAAAAACCAATACTGGGGTTGCACACCAGGCCAGGACCACCAGCTCGTTTAAGGATGCCTGCCGCTTCTGGCATGTGTTTCAGTTCCAGCCCCAACTTTTCCTTGTGATAATGTAAACAAGCACATGTGCTGTTCTTTGAAAGACAACCAACCAAGCAGACAGGACAGGGTTCCTTCCAAATGACCATTCAGTCACAAAAGCTCCCAGAGAGGTTAATACTTTATGGGCAATTCCCAAGTTTTTATGCATCTATTTAGTTGACAATGTATATCCCTCCCGTTAGCTAAGAAGAAAGCAAGACATTCTAGCCAGCAACAGTGTAAGTTAAGCAAACCAACTCAGATTAAAAACAGCAGAGGACATCAGTACTGCCATTGCATGAAATCACACTCAGCTTGCATTTTGAAAGACCTGGCAAAATAAAAAGGTCTTCACCTAATGGCAAAGTGATATAAAAGTGGGCCCTAGGCGAACTTCACTGGGGCAATGTTCCACAGAAGAGGCACCACAGCAGAATGGACCAGTCAGGCAGTCCCTGGCAGTCCCCACCCAACTTAGAGACCCAGTCAAGTCCTCTGAAGATGAGCTTAATGTATGGGCAGGTACAAACTTAAGGTGGTATTGCTGCACTTTGCACACTAAAAGGACAACACTTTTTCAAAGATTTCAGATAGTAAAATCTACAGCAGAGATCTGGTGGTTGTATCTATTGTGCAGTACTTACTGCTTAGATTTGTAGTAAATATTTTGTATCATTAATCAGAAAAGGGAATTTTCTCCAACTGTTTCAATATTCAGTTTTAAAGCATAAAAAGTTTTTAATCTATCACCAATATATTGATGCAGAATTGGTGCAGAATTGATGCACCAATATATTGAACCAAGCGTTTCCACTGCACATTTGAATAGTTAACAAAATGCCTTTTGTTGGATTAATGATCTACAAGGTTTCATAGGAGAATGTATATATCTTTGTAGAGTTATTAATACAATAATTATTGTTTCCCAATGTACAATTGAAAGCCTAAAGAATATTTATATTAACTTCATAGCCCCCCTGGTCCTCCTCCATAAAATCACATGTTTTCTTAGACAATTGGTAAGCACCCTGATGCATTCAAGCCATTGTTCAAGTCACAGAAGTGTTATAGGCTGCAGTAAAAGTAACACTGTATACATTGCACTATATGTGAACAAACTTCTGTACTATTTTATGAAGCATGCCAGAAACAATCTCTAGGTGCTGGTGATTGATGACATTCCGAATTCAATGAATGCACCGAACTGTGCATTGGAAACACATACTCTGTGGCATTAATTTTAATGACATTACGTTTGAGACTAAGCTGACATGGCAGTAATATTATGGGGGACATTTCAGATTACTCACAGCATTATGATGGGATGTTGCTTACGTTAATGTGGAAATATGATGGCCCCAACAGGCACATTCATTTAGCCTAGTGAAATCTGGAAACAGGAAGAGTATTATTCACAGCATGGGACCACCAATGGCCACAGGCCCAGGAGGATGTCTAGAATTAGCGGAGTCACCAATGCGGAGCACAGAGTTGTTTGATATTTTGTCTCATAAATGCATACGTTTGATTCAGCAGGCTCTTGGCTATCAAGACTTACACCACCAATGCAGCCATTTTTAACATTCCCATTTTACAACCCTGCTCTTTCACTTGCAGACTGCTAAAAATGTGATATGGACAGCTGGGGGAGCCTTTCGCGTGGGTTCTATCCAACCTTGCATGTGCAGAGTTCAGTTTGAGCAGCAGGATTCCCCCTTCCTCTCCTCCCTTCTACACCACTTCACATGCCCCCTACATCTACTCTGGATCCACCTCTGCACTCTAGAGAAGATTTGAAGGACGTGGAGGGGACTGCAAGAGGGCTGATGGAGGGCAGAAACACTTGGACCCTACAGCAATGTGGCACTTTTTCTGGAACGTGCATTTATTGTGTCATGGGAAAACTGTCTAAGAGACAAAGATGACTTACAGGGGATGCCCACACAATCACAGACAGGAAAATAAGCTATAGTGGCATATTGTCATGGGTAGGAACCACTGCTGGGATGGCATGTTGCCCTGGTTAATAAGCAGTCCCTGAACCCTACAATAGCCCATGGATTCTGTATGCTTCTTAGCCATGACAATAAGCCACCTACATAAGATTCATATGATGCAGCAAGCCATACCAGCAAGGGTACATATGCAAATCCTGCTAGTATATGTAGCAGGATGAATAAGTCATCATGGTTTATTTCTCCCTCTGTGATCATGCCAAGCTGGTCATTATAGCTTGGTTTGCATGATGTGACAATCCATTCTGGTAGCCGTGAGGCATTGTGATATCCTCCAAATAGCAAAGGGTTATTGTGCTAATGAATCTGGGATACCAGTTTGTTGTGAAGTCCCACTGAGGCTTTGGGCAAGAGCAGCCAAGAATGCTGTGGTTCCTCTCCTCACGAGCAAACTTGCTTCTCATAGTCTATTTAGCCACGTAAGGCACTGTGGCAGCTGACACACGCTCCCTCCTTCCTTGGCTTTATTCTTCCTCACCTCCCGTAATCTTTCATCACCTTGTTGGTGAAGTAGCTTATTCTTGCCCCCTTAAGCAAGCTGTGTGTCATCTGCAAAGCAACCTTGTGGGAGCTAGTTACCCACTAGCTTCAAGTAAGCCTCCATCCCTATATCAGTATTTCCCAAAGTATTCACCCAGGGGAAAGTCCAATATTGAATTGGAAAAAAGTAGGTATGCAGTCAATTAAGACTTCATTTCGTACAATCCCCTAACACAGTGCTACATGTAAAACTGCTTCACATTTGTGTAATAGTCAGGCACCTATATTAATGGCATGCCCTTTTTGGTTAAATTTTCACACTATCACTATCCTCCACAGGAGCCCTAACCCAGTTCTTTATTGTTCCTTCTCTTCTGGAGCAAGTAGTATTTAATCCAGAAACAATTGCTGACAGTACTTTCTCAGTTGAAGTCCATAAATGGTGCTTTCTAGAGTCATTTGTATTGTAAGCTGCCTAGGAAGGCCTTAGCAGTTACAGGTGGCCTATAAGTAAGTAAATAAACAAACAAATATTTGTTTCCTGTCTGGCCCCATGGATCCTGCAAAGGAGGCAGACAACATGCTTTCATATGCTCAAAAGTTCCTTCTATTAGCATTGCAGGAGTTGGCCTAATTTTTATTGAACTCATTCCACCTAATTTGGCTTGCATCTTATCCTAGAGTGAACTGGAGAGTCCCCATTGATACACAGCAGATTTTTACCCATTCCATGAGGAATGGGTATAACTCAGGTTCCTTGAGTTGTTGAGCAAATGTGCTTTCTCCTAGCACACTGTCGGCAAACCTAAGCTTTGTACTTCCACACAGCAACAGTTCTGGTCATCTGCACAGGTCAAATGCAAAGCCAATTTTAGCAAAGCACTTTAGACTGTGTCAGGAAACAGGAATACAAGTATGCTGGGGGAGAAGCACAATCAAAAGAACATCACAATTTATTCAGACTTTCAGGAAATGCAGCAGGTAGGTAGCCCTCTGAAGGGACCACAAAGCTGGAATCTGTACAGGTTGCTTTTATAACCTATTGCATACACAGTTTGAAGGCACATGAGTGTGAAAAAGAAAAAAAGCGTTGAATGGGTTAAGACAAAGTACACAAAAGGAAGAAGTTTCTGGACAGGGGGGATGTGAGGAACAAGACTTGCAACATGTTTCCTGATCTGATCAGGACCCCACCTTAAGCCTAAAGCCGTTCTTATAGTGTCAGGCTTTCCGCTCATATTATGGCAGAGTGTTTGCTCTGATCATTGCTTTCATCTTGCTGACAATCTAGATTCTAATCTCAAATAGGTAGTTGTTCTTGCACACTTTCAGCAGAACAGATAAGCCTGGCAATTGAGAATTCATTTCCCCCTGAATCTAAATTTGATTCAGATATGCATCTGCTAAAAAAACCCAAAACCTTAAAGGATCCCACTTTCCTAATTCAATTTCATCATAGAAAGTGCCCATCAAACACTGCTAAATCTACTGCAGGGATTTCTGGAAGCCACACTGTGCAGGACTCAGTCTGAAATGTAACCATTCACGAAGGCCACTTCCAACTTCTGCAATAAACCAACCAGGAGCAACCAGAAATGGAGTTTATCTAAATATGCCAAGTGCCCTTTCACTCGCCACAGTCTGCGCATTGAACATACTATTCCAAACACTCCCACTACTCTTACACCATCAGAATTGTACAAAATGGGACATCGTGTTGCTCCTCCACTGAGCTCTGTGTTTTCATTATAACCTCACAGTGGCCAGTGCACAGTAGGGAATTGTTTTCAGGCTGTGTTAATTTATTAAAACTGTGCTGCTCTTATTAAGGAAACCTGTTTTAAACTGAATTGGTTTTTATAAGCTCACCTTTGGGTATTGCAGCTAAGGAATCAAATATCCTGGTGAAGTGCAATGTTTAATTTATGTACAATTAGAGATATTTATAGTGCAAAATAGTATAATCTTTAGGTACAGCAAGTAATAACTGCACAGGAGGGGAAGAGTCTGAACAATTATGAAATACCATCCTTTGTAGCAAGCCTTAATTCATACAGTCATATTTTCTGCTTCATCTGGCCTCTAATGATTGATGTCAGGTTGCTTGAATAAACCAAGATAACTCAGTAAAATGCTGGTGAAATCAATCCAGATTCAAGGAAGGATGTCTGTTATATAAACATGGGGTGCGTGTTCATAGCAGCTTAAAATCAGAGACCAGAACAAGGCATTGGGGCTTCAAGAGAATTTATCAGTGCCAGTAGCAGGTTAGAATCAAGCAAAGCATTTTAGGGCAATTATAAGTTATCTAGTCAGGTGGGGGTGGGGGAGGGTAGAGGTCATTCTCCACTGCCTCCTCCCATCTCCTGCCTGAAAGCAGCCCACCTTTCAGACAAGAAAATGGGAATGGAGCCAGAAATATGCTTGGCACCCCTTCCCCAGGATGGGGCAGCAGGATCAGGCTCCACTGCCACCTTCTCCAGTAATCTGCCCCATTCTTCCCTGCCATGGAGCTTCAGAGGACGAGCCCTGTTTAGGCAGGCAGCAGGGACTCTCTGACAGCTTCTGGGAGCTGAAACCCACTTGAGATTGCAAGTGCCAATGAGAGGACCTGCATTCCTTCCTGGGGCATCCCCTGGATATCACCAGGAGAAAGGGGGGAGGAGGGTAGCGAGCAAACATCCACAGGGATCCATGAACATGTGAGCATCTGTCAGACGCGTTGTGGGCGTGCAGCACTGCAATGGAAACCCATGGTGGGCTGTCACAATGTGTGTGAAACTTCCTAGAGTCTGCTTTGGTTACTCACCCAAAAAAATACTTAGACAGAAAAATACCCTGCCACACTACAGGAATAACCACACTATAAAATAATTGCCAGCAAGCATAACAAGGGGTCATTGCTTCCACTTTAGTTGCTACTCTTCGATGCAGTACATGAGGGATGGCACACAGTATCCCCAAAGCTGACAAAGCATAGGCTGCAGTGAGCGAAAATACCTTTAGCCTGTTTACGTAAGTCTTATTTCTGATCATTTTGGAGTGTTTATTCCAGAAGTTGAAAGCAGCCTTCATGAAAGCTTATGTTTAATTGGATTTACTTCTGAATGGATTATATAGGATTGCAACCTTCCTGCTGATTTTTGGAAAACACAAAAACCGTGTCCCAATTATTTGTTTTCAAATAAATAATTTTGTTGTTCAAAGCCTATACAGAATAAGCAGCTAAAATTCTGACTGCAAACACTAAAATAAAACATTCTTTTTTTTAAAAGTTGTGAAACACAGTCCTTTCCCCTATTTTCAAAGTATTAGTTTCCCAAGGAGCGTACATTCTGTAAAAACCAGTGATGAATCCCTTCCCCCAATAACCATGAAAAACATGGGAACATTAACATCTTTCTGATATATACTTTTTGTCTTAAAACCCACTTGAATTAGCTTTCAGAAATAAAAAAATCACAATGTAAGTTGCATAAAAATAAAACAATACTAAAAACAATAGAAACAGGTATTGAACCAACAGAATCGAGCAAATTAGCACTATTACATCCATCACTTAAATGAGGTTGGCACAATAAGGGTGAACTTTAAAACCACAATTAAATTACTTTGGGGACACAAATGTGGCGTAAAATTAATGAAGGGTACCACTTACCCTTAGTGGATCAGTAGGACAAATGTTACACTCACTTTTTCCTCACCAGCCTCTCTCTAAAGCACATTTATTTGATTTATATCCCAACCTTTTTTTTAAAGAATTCAACACGAATTATATCATTCTCCTCCTGCTGCTCTTCATCTTACTCCTACAACAACAGTCCTCTGAGGTAGGTTAGACTGAGAGTCACCCAGTTGGCCTAAAGTGACCCAGTTGGCTCCATGACCAAGTGGGGACCAGAACCCAGATCTTCTGAGTCCCATTCCCATGCTCTTAACCACTACGTCACACTGGGTCTCTGCACCATACACATACCACACACGAGCATACACACACGTTAAGGGTGCTGGTTTGGGACTCAGGAGATCTGGGTTCTAGTCTCCACTTGACCATGGAGCTCACTCAGTGTTGGGAATGAAAAAGGCAGTTGTTCTTGGCACGTGTGTCAAGGTCTGGGAGAGTCAGACTCTGGAGGAGCAGCAGCAGCCCTGGGAAACAGGCCTCCAGATTTCCAGATGGAAGAGGCAGGAAAGTTTATCTCAAGGCCACCCTCTCCAGGGGTTCAGGTGAACCTTGAGAATAGCCACAGTCTGCAGCTGCCAGGAGGAAGTGTGGAAGAGGAGCTGGATGAGCCTGGTACAATCCTTGACCCCATCACATGGTGCTGGGAGAGAAGGGCTAGCCAACTAGAGGGGCAGGGTACTGCTAAGAGGCTGGCCCATCTCCAGGGGGGCGCCCTCCAGAGCGGTGTGGCTGCAGGGTTCTCAAAAGGAGAGTTCTCAGAGCTGGTTTCTAGTGCGGGCATGCTCAGAAATTCTTTCTTTGCTGATTATGCTTTGCATTGCAAAATAAAGAGCTTCTGCCAAAGAATGGCCTTGTGTTGAAAGGGCGAAGGGGGAAACCTAGCTCCCAACACTGGGTGACTTTGGGCCAGTCATGGCCTTTCACCTTAACCTACCTCACAGGGCTGCTGTGTGAGGATAAAATGGAGTTGGGAAGAACACTGTAAGCTGCAAGAGAAAGAAGGGCAGGACAGAAATGTAATGTTTACTCTGGGCTTCAGCTGAGACTGACAGACAGGTCTACTATTCCCTTATGTCTTGTTCAAAGATTCTGAAACAAGAGGCATGAAAGGAAGACAAACCAGTGAGAGGTGAGAGAAAAAGGGAGCCTAGGTGCCCATGGAAAGCCTGTCCTGACTGATTCTTCTTATCATCATCATCATCATCATCATCATCATCATGGTCATTACTAAATGTACTTTAGATTTTGTAAAATATGTTTCCCTTGTGGGGGGCTAATTGTCCTCTGTTAGATATGTTGAAATGTCTAGCCTTCCCATACTGCACTTTTGTACAAAAGAAATATGTGAAAGTTGGTCTTAATACATCTAACAGAAGCCAAGTACCCCCAACAAAAAGAAACACATGTAGAAACCACTTGGCAGGCATCCGAGTCTCCCTTTTCTCTCTCTCTCACCAGTGATCTTTACTTCATAGATTCACTAGGAATGGAAACAACACAGCAAAAGAGCAATCTGACTCTTCTCCATCCTCATGCAGAGATTTAACTGGGAATTAATTCCCTTCAAACCAGGGGTAAGCAACATGGTGTCTTCCAGATGACCTAAACTACAACTCCTATAAAACATAACTATTGCCCATTATGGCTGGGAATGATGGGAGGTGCAGTCTAACACATCTGGAGAGGATTCAGTTGGAGAAGGCTGCATTATGTAGCCAATCATGCTAAATTTTATAAGAAGGTGTCTAATAGTGCAACTCTGAACTTCAAAGAGCCAAGACAGCTGGAATGCTTTATTTTGAAACACAAGAGAGAAAGCCTGAATGAGAACTAAAATACATTTGCATGCTGGAAAGACAAATATCAAGGCAAAGAAAACAACTCTTTTTTGTTGTTGTTTTTCCACTTGACAGTACTGCTTTGGATAATACTGCACTCTAAAAGCTTTTAAGAAAGAAATGCAGTTTGCTTTCCTGGAAAGTAGCTCAACTTATTCTGCTTTTGCTTTTATTTCATTATTTTCCCCAAGTCTAGCAATTTGATGCACTTATTCTGAAGAGGCTATGAAATTAACGTCTGTCAGAAAAAAGTACAGTCAGCAGTAATCTTCAGACGCCTGCTGTTCAAGTCCGAACTCATGGGAGAGCAGGTTCATCACATTACAGCTGACTGTTCTTCCCACTGCTTTCAGATCTTATCCAGCACTTTCTCCGTAATATTTGTTCCACTGAGCTTCTGCTAAAGTGCTACTGCCAGGCACTTTCCCCACCCCCCTTCCTTTTTTGCAACTGATTAATTTTAAGCTGTAGCCATCACACAACTAAAGCTAAATACAGTCCAGTGCTGGGAAGAACAGTAAATCTGGCTGGCTCAATCCTCTTTTAGCATATTCTTATCACTGTTAGCTGACTTTCCCAAGCTGGTGCCCTCCAGATGTTTTGTCTTGAATTCCCATCAGCCCCAGCCCACTTGAGCAGTGGTCAGGGATGCTTGGAGGGTCCATCCAAGGCATCTCATGGTGCAGGTGCACCAAGTAGGGGAAGGCTTGTTTATGTAGGCTTCAGCAGCTCTATGCAAACTTCTGAAGCTCCAAAAGACAAAAGTGGCTTGGAAATTGCTATCCATAGAAATGGGAAAGGATCTACTGTTTCCAGAGAAGGAGACGGCTACCCTTCAACACCACTCACAAGTCTGGGGAAAGCTCCAGCGGAGCAGCAGAAAAGGCCACTGCAGAATAGTGCCAAATAGCAATGCTGATTCAAGAACAAACCATAAACCTTCCTGTCTGTTATGCCAGACTCCATGCTATTGTTCTTTATGGTAAGATATGGCAAGGAAGGGGCTAAGAAACTGAAATCAGTTATAAAGAAGACCAGTAATCAAAGCATTTTGGAAATACATCAAATGTTTTAAAAGGGAAATCTCTATTAAACAGTCAATACAATGCTATCTATTTCAAGGGGATACTTTCCAAAAGAGATTGAATATTAATTTCAAGTGGTTAAGAGCATTTGCAACATGGATTACTAGAGAAAGCTGAAAGCACCAATTATTTAAAAAAAAAAAAGCTGATGAGAATGTGGCTGAATTGTAGCATTTGTTAGAAGTGGTAAAAAGACAATTACATAACAAACATGGAAAATTCTACACATGCTTTCTCAAAAGGAAGATCCACTGAACTCAGTGGTACTTACTCCCAGTGAAGTCAGCATCGCATTGCAGCCAGAATCTTGTGGCACCTTAGAGTGCAATGCACCTGCACTTACCTGGAAGTAAGTTTCACTGAATGCAGTCAGGATTATTTCTGAGTAGACATGCATGGTTAAATACAAACTCAATATGGCATTAAGTTTCTATATTCCACAGCCCACTTCAACCTATACAAACAAAAATATTTCTTTTGAAAATTACAGACATTTAATAGTGTACAGAAATGACAAATGCCATGATGACATTAATCTATTTACTATGTTCAAGCACTGTGATATTTTATTATTTTAATATTCAAACTTTTAAAAAATCTGAACTGCAATCTGAACTATCACTAGAAAAATGTTTGCTCTGAAATGGTTAAGTGTAGTCAGCATAAATTGTTCTGTAAGAATAACATTGGCAGATTCCACTGCAGAATATTCTTTAATTAATGATGATGTTTCCCTAGGCAAGATTTGTTTATACTTGCTAGCTTGAACTCTACAGCTCCAGCATCTGTGACAACTGGGGCTCAATGCAGAGAGACCACGAAGAAAAATTGTAGTACAAATTGTCTAGAGGGCATAAGACTGGAGAAGGCTTTATCTAACTGCTCATAGCCCAGTGCAAATTCCATTTGGCTGATGCTCTTCTTGTTTGCTACAAAAACATACATATGCACCTTAAGATGTTTTAGACAAGCATTTATCGTGGCATGAAATACACAGGCAAAAACCCTAAAGCAAAAAAATTGTTCCCCTTACAACTGCAGGACAGAGAGAAACCCTTGAGATTCACTTTGACAGACAGTGGCGACTTAGGTGACAAGGTCACATTCAAAGAGACCCAAGCTAAATTCAGCTACTCACAGACAAACACAACTTTAGAGAAAAGCAATGCAAGCATGGACAACTTGAGTGCATTGATTCCTATATTCTCTCAAGAACATTTGATAATACTTAGAGAGATAACAAGTTACATGTTATCAAGGCACTATTATGAATAGACCTAGCAACCTGAAGCAGCTCATCATTCGAGGTGGATACATAATTGTCTTGTTATTAGACTATATATTTATTCCTAGAAAGGGCCAATGGATCAGGCTCAGTGTGAACAATCAGGTTTAAATTCCTGTTTTGCTCAGAGTGTCCATCTTGCAGGAGATTTGTGAAAATAACTGTCAAGTGCATTCTACACTAAGAATAACCCTTTAAATGATTAATGCTACACATCTGAGTAGGTAAATGTGCCTATACTACTACCCCTAATTTTTAGTTTTGAATGAATGCAAGGGGTCAATGCACCCAATCCTAAGCATTGATTTCTTGGTGCAACAAAGAGCTAGTTTGAATAATTTTTTAAACTGAATTAATCAGGAAAGCAACAAACTTCCTTCCTTTAAATATATATGACTAGAAATCCACTAACTGGACATCATGACCACCAGTGGCATGCGGCCTTTGTGACATTATATACATTCCTTTTGCCTTTTCTTATCATATCCACTTCCTTTATCATATTTTCTTGCACACCAAATGCAGATTGTATGCCAAGATTAATCCCAATAAACTCCATGGCAGAAAAAAACACAAACCCTAAGTGTTTACTTTAAAACATAGGTGGGCATGGTATCATTGTAGGAAGATGTTCATTGAAAGTGGTCTACAAGAAAAGCTGACTGGAAGAAAACTGATATGTTCAAAATATTTTGCTGGAGGAGAGCTCTGTGAATGCCCTGAGTTGACAGAAAGATGAACAAGCAGGTCTTAGATTGAATCAAGCCAAGCTTTCCTTAAAAGCAACAATAACAAAACTGAGCATGTCATACTTTGGACATAACATGAGAAGGCAAGATTCCCTGGAGAAGAAAATCACACAAGGGAAAGTCAAAGGCACAAGACAAAAATAAAGATCAAATATGAGATGAGTTGAATCCATAAAGGAAGCACAGTCTTTAATTTGGAAAACCTAAGCAGGGATGTTATGGATAGGACATTCCGAAGGGCTTTCATTCATGGGGTTGCCATAAGTTGCACACAACTTGACAGCACATAACAGGGGAAAGACCCCTGCTCGAAACAGGACTGCCAATGCTGGCCTAGAGAGCCCAATGGTCTCAGTATGAATTTAGCAATTCCCATTTCTCACTACAGCCCTTTAAGATATGGCCCACAATGTTCAGCAGCTCACTCCAAACTTGTTGTGGTTACACAGGGGAAAAATGGTTGTGCATGATTGCTTCAAGTTTGTACAACAGAGTCTCTCATAAAACTTCATGCAAATTTATGCATTCCAAGCATAAACTCTCTCACACGATACGCAGTGTATCTTGAAGCATTTATGGCTGTATGATTTATTTTCAAATATGATATTGGCATTAGAAGCATTAAATCAGGGGCATTTCTTCTATCCCTAGGCTCACAGGCTGTGAGACTGATCAATCACTCCAAGTATAAAATCATCATCATGGCTGCCTTTTTCACCAAGTACCCTGAAAGAGATAGGTATCTTTCATTTGTATAAAGAAAAGAATTACTGCTTTCATTGTATGCCAGCAGAAAAAAGACTAGGATAGATATTGGCCTTTTTTAAACCAAGCAGAGTAGAATATTTAAATTCCTGCAGTGTCTTTGTTGCTCAGTTCTAAGCAAAGCTTGTATTGCCAAAAACAAAGGAAAAGAAAAAACAAACAAGCATACCAGAATGTTACACTATTGCTCTTATCTGAGACAAATCAAATGAGGAAACATTTCTTCCTTGTAATGTTTTATTGGGTAAAGAAGGACATAATACACATTTTTGTTATTCCTTCACACACACTCCCTATCAAATCTAAATATCAGCCTCATAGCAGCCCACTATAATGCTTTTATATAATAAAATCCAATGGTAATAAAATGATATGCACAATTACATTGAAAAGGAAAAGGAAACACACACACAAAACCCCTTGTACTGAACTGTTGATAGTGAACTGATTTGTTGCAAGTTAAACTATGATTTTTGTCAATATCATATAGCAAATGTAGATGTTTCACACCATTTGAAAGGTTAAATATAAATATTTTAACACTGTATTGCTATATTTGTGATATTATATTATATTATATTATATTATATTATATTATATTATATTATTATCACATTGCCCCTCTTTCTATTATAAGGAACTCAAAGTTTGTATGAACCTGTATCAAACAGCTTTAGAGTAATAGTGTAGCAGTTACTCTGACATCAATCCCTGGAAAAATTCTGGAGCAAAAAATCCATCTGCAAGCATCTTGAAGAAAATGCAATGATTAATAGAAACCAGCATGGGTTTATCAAAAATAAATCCTGTCAGACTAATTTAATCTCATTTTTTGACTGGGTAACCTCCCAAATGGACAAAGATAACAATAGAGATATTGCTTATCATAATGTCATTTGGCTTTGCTAAAGTCTAGGTAGGTTATTAGCACAAGTGCCTAGATAGAAAAACTATTAGGTGGATCCAAAATTGGCTGCTAAGTAGGACACAAGTCGGACACTTATCAATGGCACCTTCTCAGATTGGTTGGAGGTAACTAGTGGGGTGCCACAGGGTTCAGTCCTGGGCCCAGTGCTCTTCAACATCTTTATTAATGGTTTAGATGAGGAAGTACAAGGAAAGATAATCAGTTTTGCAGATGATGCAAAACTGGGTGGAATACAAACACCCTAGAAGACAGAATGAAGATCCAGGGCTATCTTTATACATTTGAACACTGGGCTCAAAGCAACAGAATGAGATTCAATAAGGACAAGTGCCAAGTCCTCCACTTAGGAAAAAGAAACCAAATGCATTGATACAAGATGGGGAATACGTGGCTCAACAGAACTGAAAAAGAAAATGACCTTGGAGTAATTGTGGACAATAGACTAAACATGAGCCAACAATGCGATGCAGCCGCCAAAAGGGCAAATGCTATATTGGCATACATTAACAGAAGTATTACTTCCAAATCACAGGAAGTGGTAGTTCCTCTATACTCCTCACTAGTCAGACCTCACCTGGGATACTGTGTCCAGTTCTGGGCACCAAGATTTAATAAAAATGCAGGCAAATTAGACAGGGTCCAGCAGAGGGCGACAAAAATGATCCAGGGTTTGGAAACACTGCCCTATGAGGAGAGACTGAGAGAACTGGGCATGTTCAGCCTTGAGAAGAGAAGAGAAGACTGGGGGAACATGATATCCTTTTGTAAGTACCTCAAAGGCTGTCACAAGGAGGAAGGTCCAGATCTCTCTTGCTGATGCCAGAGTGCAGGACACAGAATAATCAATTCAAGTTGTGACAACCCAGGTTCAGGCTGGACATCAGGAAAAGCTTCCTCACTGTCAGAGCAATACAACAGTGCAACCAGCTGCCTAGGGAGGTGGTGGGCTCTCCCCCACTAGAGACATTCAAAAAGAAACTGGACGGCCATCTGAGTGGGATGGTGTAACATGGTGTCCTGCAACAGCAGGAGGTTGGACTCAGTGGCCTTCATGCCCCCCCCCCCTTCCAACTCTACAATTCTATGATTCAATGTTGGACATATCTCAAACAACCCAGTGTATGCATTTCTTTCAATCAGTTCATTTCTTTCAATCAAGTCATCATTTAAACCACAGTATACATTATTGCTTGTAGCTGAAGTTTAAATTCTGTTTGGAAATTTAGTAGGTCATTTCTGACTGAGATAGTCAGTTGGGAAGACAAAGTCCTATTGTTTGAAATCAGGGAAGTCTCATTACATGACTAGAAGTCCACATGCACAAAGTCTGATGCAGTCCAGTGAACTTGCAGGCCCTGCTCTAGGTAAGAGAATTTTAGCACCCTGGTAGTCATGCTATAGCCACTTTTTCTCTACCGAAGATACTGGATATAGCAAGTATATCCAATGAATCATGTAATATTTTCAGTTTCCTATACATTTTAGTTTTAAAGTTGCAGTGACCAACTTATTTACAGTACAACACAATCCAGGTAATATCCTCTCCTCTGCCATTAACATTTATTTATTTATTTATTTATTATTATTTAAAACTTTTGTCTCCTTCATGGATCACTGCCTTGTCATGGTGAAGGGTCTTGCATAGCTCAATGAAGCTATGAGCTATTCCGTGCAGGGCCACCCAAGATGGACAGGTCATAGCAGAGAGCTCTGACAAAATGGGATCCACTGGAGAAGGAAATGGCAACCCACACCAGTATCTTTGCCATGAAAACCTCATGGACAGTACCAAAAAGCAAAAAGATATGATGCCGGAAGATGAGCCCCTCAGGTCGGAAGGTGTCCAATATGCTACTGGGGAAGAGCAGAGGGCTAGTACTAGTAGCGCCAGAAAGAATGAAGCGACTGGGTCAAAGCTGAAAGGACACTCAGTTGCCAAGGTATCTGGTGGTGAAAGGAGAGTCCGATGCTGTAAAGATCTGCAGTATACTCCATAGGAACCTGGAATGTAAGAACCATGAATCAAGGCAAGCTGGATGTGGTCAAACAAGAGATGACAAGACTGAACATCGACATCTTAGGAATCAGTGAACTAAAATGGACAGGAATGGGTGAATTTAATTCAGATGACCATCAGGTATACTACTGCGGGCAAGAATCCCTCAGAAGAAATGGAGTAGCCTTCATAGTCAATAAAAGAGTAGGAAAAGCAGTACTGGGATACACTCTTCAAAATGACAGAATGATCTCAGTTTGAAACCAAGGAAAACCATTCAGCATCACAATAGTCCAAGTCTATGCCCCAACCACTGGTGCTGAAGAGGCTGAAGTTGACTGGTTCTATGAAGGCCTACAACACCTTCTGGAATTAACTCCAAAAAATGATGTCCTTATCATCATGGGGGATTGGAATGCTAAAGTAGGAAGCCAAAAGATAACTGGAATAACAGGCAAGTTTGGCCTTGGAGTACAAAATAAAGCAGGGCACAGGCTGGTAGAATTTTGTCAAGAGAATACAATGGTCATAGCAAACACTCTCTTCCAACAACCCAAGAGACGACTCTACACATGGACATCACGAGACGGTCAACACAGAAATCAGATTGACTATGTGCTCTGCAGCCAAATATGGAGAAGCTCTATATAGTCAGTAAAAACCAGACCAGGAACTGACTATGGCTCAGATCATGAGCTTCTTGTTGCAAAATTTAGGCTTAAATTGAAGAAAGTAGGGAAAAGCGCTAGGCCACTCAGGTCTGATCTAAATCATATCCCTGATGAATATACAGTAGAGGTGAAAAATAGATTTAAAGAATTAGATCTGATAGACAGAGTGCCTGAAGAACTATGGACAGAGGTTCGCAACATTGTACAAGAGGTAGCACCTAAAGCCATCCCAAAGAAAAAGAAATGCAAGAAAGCAAAATGGCTGTCTGAGGAAGCTTTACAAATAGCTGAGGAAAGAAGGGAAGCGAAAGGCAAGGGAGAAAGAGAAAGATACACCCAATTGAATGCAGAATTCCAGAGAATAGCTAGAAGAGATAAGAATGCCTTCTTAAATGGACAGTGCAAAGAAATAGAAGAAAACAATAGAATAGGGAGGACCAGAGATCTCTTCAAGAAAATTGGAGATATGAAGGGAACATTTCATGCAAAGATGGGCATGATAAAGGACCAAAATGGCAGGGACCTAACAGAGGCAGAAGAGATTAAGAAGAGGTGGCAAGATTACACAGAGGAACTATACAAGAAAGAGCTTAACGTCCCTGATAACCATGATGGGGTGGTAACTGACCTCGAGCTGGACATCCTGGAATGTGAGGTCAAATGGGCCTTAGGAAGTCTGAGCAGCAACAAAGCTAGTGGAGGTAACAGTATTCCAGCTGAACTATTCAAAATTTTAAAAGACAATGCAGTAAAAGTGCTACACTCAATATGCCAGCAAATTTGGAAAACTCAACAGTGGCCATAGGATTGGAAAAGGTCAGTTTACATTCCGATCCCAAAGGGCAATGCCAAAGAATGTTCAAACTACCGCACCATTGCACTCATTTCACACACTAGAAAAGTTATGCTCAAAATCCTACAAGCTAGGCTCCAGCAGTATGTGGAACACAAACTACCAGAAGTACAGGTAGGATTTCGTCGAGGTAGAGGAACTAGAGATCAAATTGCCAACATATGCTGGATCATGGAGAAAGCTAGGGAGTTCCAGAAAAACATCTACTTCTGCTTCATTAACTATGCTAAAGCCTTTCATTGTGTGGATCACAACAAATTGTGGCAAGTTCTTAAAGAGATGGGAATACCAGACCATCTTATTTGTCTCTTGAGAAACCTATATGCAGGTCAAGAAGGAACAGTGAGAACTCGACACGGAACCACTGATTGGTTCAAAATTGAGAAAGGAGATCGGCAAGGCTGTATACTGTCGCCCTGCCTATTTAACTTACATGCAGAGCACATCATGAGAAAGGTGGGGCTGGATGAATCACCAGTTGGAATTAAGATTGCTGGGAGAAATATCAACAACCTCAGATATGCAGATGATACCACTCTCATGGCAGAAAGTGAAGAGGAACTAAAGAGCCTTTTGATGCGGGTGAAGGAGGAGAGTGCAAAAGTTGGCTTGAAACTCAACATTAAGAAAATTAAGATCATGGCATCCAGTCCTCTCACTTCTTGGCAAATAGATGGGGAAGAAATGGAGGTAGTGACAGATTTTATTTTCCTGGGCTCCAAGATCACCGCAGACAGGGACTGCAGCCAAGAAATTAAAAGACCCTTGCTCCTGGGGAGGAAAGCTATGGCAAAGCTAGATAGCATACTAAAAAGCAGAGATATCACCCTGCCAAAAAAAGTGCGTATAGTCAAGGCTATGGTTTTCCCAGTTGCAATGTATGGCTGTGAAAGCTGGACCATGAGGAAGGCTGAGCGCAAAAGGATTGAGGCCTTCGAATTGTGGTGCTGGAGGAGACTTCTGCGAGTCCCCTGGACCGCAAGGCGATCAAACTGGTCAGTCCTAGAGGAGATCAACCCTGACTGCTCTTTAGAAGGTCAGATCCTGAAGATGAAACTCAAATACTTTGGCCACC
>NW_025335268.1:44843428-45060928 GCF_004798865.1 Varanus komodoensis | reverse complement strand
TCTCCTCTAGGACTGACCAGTTTGATCGCCTTGCGGTCAAACTGGTCAGTCCTAGAGGAGATCAACCCTGACTGCTCTTTAGAAGGTCAGATCCTGAAGATGAAACTCAAATACTTTGGCCACCTAATGAGAAGGAAGGACTCCCTGGAGAAGAGCCTAATGCTGGGAACAATTGACGGGAAAAGAAGAAGGGGACAGCAGAGAGTGAGGTGGCTACATGGAGCCACTGAAGCAGTAGGCGTGAGCTTGAGTGGACTCCGCGGGATGATGGAGGACAGGAAGGCCTGGAGAAACGTTGTCAATGGGGTCGCGATGGGTCGGACACGACTTCGTGCCTAACAACAACAAAACTTTTGTATGCCGTCCCCTATGCATGGCATCTTAGGACATCCTCCTGTTCAAATCTGAACTCTTCCTGAAGCCTTCTTCTCTTTAATTTTGCACCACCCACTTCTCCCTCCACACCTCACTTCAAATATAACTGCCACCTCTCCCAGAATGCGTCACTTTAAGAAGGACCTCTCAAAGCATAGCCTTTAGATCTGCCCAGCTCCCCAAGAGCCTACCTAAGCTCTTGCTCTGGGAAATTCTTGGGCAAGGTGAAAGATTGGGGAAGTCCACTTGCTCTGTAGGTAGTACATCTGTACTACTACACATCTGTGTGGGCAGCTGATATAGGAGAGTGGGGGAATGAAGTGCCAGCATCGTAATCAAGGAGTCCTTTTGCACCCCCAAATTTTGGCATTCAGGGCAGCACTGTCACCTTGTTCCTGAGTTAACTGAAAGGAAAAGTGGATGAGTAAGTGGAAGCCAGCATACTTGTTCACTCCTGCATTGTCACAAACAACCCATGGTCAACAAACGATGGGTTGTTTGATCACGTGAACTGGGTCAAAGTCACAAAAGGTGTTTCCACAATTAGAAATACTTTGAAACATTTTGTTTAAATACAAAATAAAGGACCAAACCTTAGGTCCATGTGCTACACAAAGTTAATAACAGTGCTGTGTTTTTCATATTCAGATCAATTTAAATCTGAGAACATCATGAACATTGTTCTATTCATGGTGTCTTATTTGAGTGACATCTTCCATGAAATATAGCTATAGTAAACAGTTTACATTCCAATCATTCTGACTGCTCTGTAGACTATTCCCATAATAGCAGCAACATTTTAATAGTACCTCTGTACCTTTCACTTGGATACAGCAAACAGAAGAGGCTCAATGTCTGGACTGGCTAACAATATAAAAGGCAATCCATCAACAAGCTGTATTTTACCAAGCAATGTCCAGCTCTGAAATGTGGAGGACAGCTCAGAAACACACCATGACCTGATAGCTGATCCATCTTTGAGTCTGCCGTCTTACTATTTGTCCCCTTAATACCAAGTAGTTTTAAGACCATCATGTTCTGTTCAGTTTTCCTTTACCTCACCCTTTTTTCTTGTTTGCTGTCTTCTGTGAACCCAGTTAAATAATGAAAATCAATGCACCTTTCAACTTTATTATGTTATAAGTTTGTGACGAGCAAGTCAATTTGATTGACCAACCCAACATAAAGACTGAAGGCTGATTAATATCACTTTAAGCATTATTTCCCTAACTGCTTGAATGAAATTCAGGATAAAATACAAACTGACTAGATATGCAACTCAACTCCACTCACACTCTCACATACAGAATTTTTCAGACAATTTTGCCTGAACCAACACATATAGTGCTGCATTGTAGGCAGGAGAAAGTAATGCCTCTTTGAATAACCAAACCTGGAAACATCAAACTCCACATTCAGGAATCTTGACTTCTATTCCTCCAAGCCTCCAAGTTCATTCATGAATTTAAGAAAAACTATTTGCTCTTTTAAGACTGGTTTCCTCTTTAATTAGAGGCATTTAAGCTTAATACTTAGTAAATATGATTCATTACATTGTGACTGGCACTCAGATCGTATTCAGGCTTACTTGGAAATAAGTCCCACACATGTCAATTAATCCACATTAGAAATGAATAGAACTGCTGCCCTAATTTGTCAATCAGCAGCCATGGGTGGTCAAGGGTACAGCAAAACTGTTCCCATTCCTATAAGAATATGGATTTTCCAATGCCACCTTTTCACTGTCGGATGTCTAACTCTACTCTGGCAACATCAAAAATAAAAGAAACCAAAACCTGCAATCCCAGGTGAAGAAGACCAGTTCCTGCATGGGATTCTAAATGTGCTCAGAAAACACACACAAGCTAATCCAGTCGGCCTTTTAATGCACCATTATATGTATTCAGCACACTTTTCATGGAAGGGCAATTTAGAGGAAAAGCGGCAAATGCCACATTGTGGAGTGCACTCTGTAGAGCAGCCTTCCCCAGTCTGGTGCCTACCAGACCTTTTTTACTGATTTATACCATAACTCCTCAGATTTCTGGCCACTGGCTATGCTGACTGAAAGCTGAAGTCCAGCACAACTGGACGGCACCAGGTTGGGCAAAGGTACAACAGAGGATGGCTGCATCTGAAGAATTTCAGAAACTTTGATCCAGTCATGTGAACTTTGATCTCCTCAGCCTCAGTCGCTACTTAAAAATCAACAGCACATTTCAACAATATTTATAGGGTAAGAACTTGGGTACTTGCTCCTTCCATCAATGATTTCGAGAGCGTTTAATAGAAGCTAATGCACATTGCTCTTAGACTTCAAATACTACAAAAGGGAAAGTAAATTATATAAGAATAGTTAACAGCCAATGTGCAGAAAGAAATGCCACAAAAAGCAAGAGAACAAGAAGAGCAGAATGCATCTGGTCTATCCCCTCCACAACACACACAAAGGAGGCCTGCAGCTAACCACCATTAAGTATGGTGCTGATTGTGGTATGAGTGCAGTTGTATTACTGGCTTTCTGCAGCACATTCAGACTGCTTTGAGGAAAATGCACCTGCAAATTAATTAAGCAAATGAACATGCTAGATTCTTAGGCAATCAGGCATCTTTTCTGCCCTAAACATGGATCAGTGTATTTCAGAAGACTTTTTATTCTGTTCCTTGACAGTTAAATGCATTTTGCATAATTCGGTGCAAATCTACTGGGGAAAGCTGCAATAGTGTCTATTTAGACCTGTCACATAGCTGACCAGGCAAGCTCGTTGCCTTGCACATTTGGGGGAGAAACTTAATAGTTTCCAGTCTTGATGATTCAGCATGGCAGCAGTGGCAGATGATTTAGAGTACATTCATTCCAGTTTCATTCAGAAGAAGGTTCAGCAGGCAGAAGGGGCTTACGTAGCATCCTCCCAGTGCTAGGTCACTCCAGGAGAAGTTAGAGCACTTAAGGTGCACAAGTATGGTCAATATTTAAAGTGAAAGGCAAAACCCAGACAGAATAGAAAAGCATTTATTTCCCTGTAGTCAGAGCCCTTGGAAAAGGCACACATTAAATGGTTTAACTTATTTCTTCAAACCTCCTTTAAAAAAAACAAACTAGAAAGCAAATCCATTCACTTGGACTGAATTTGGATTTATAAAGTTAAACACAACACAGGAATGGAAAGAAGATTGGGATTTGAAATGACTGTGGAAAATCTCTGAAAATAATTGCACCTTGGAAATCCCTAAAGAAAGAAAAAAGCTGGATTCTATACACATCCACTCATAAGTAAGGCTGAGCAAATTCAATGGGACTTAGGAATGTATAGGAATGAAACCTTAACATTAAAAGCATTCTCCCAGCTTGCTACATAGTACAGTTTATCACAGACATAGCTCTTAATTATTCCCATGCATGAATAAATTGTCCCTATTCAGAGATACAGGACTGAAACTAAAGGAAAGAAGAAAACTATATAGAGGAAGGAAGGTGGGATTTAATTGCAATGTAACAACAGCAAGAATGAGATAAACATGTTTTATTGTGAAATAATGCAGTAGCAGTACTAAATACAAGATAATGTACTGTATATTTTTACAAGGGTAGTGCATCAGATACCAAACCAGAAACAGCTACATGAGAGCTCTCTTAGGGATGCTAGTTAGGTATGACCAGGGTAGCTCATATAATCAGCACTTATTAGCAATACTGATAGGACCACAGGTAAGCAATCTTGTGGCACAAAGCAAAAGAAACTTGCAGGAATTATCCATATATCTATTTTTGATTTGGAGCCTAATATACAGAGAATCTGGGAGTTTTTCTAAGCTTATCAAGCAGAAGCTTTTAATGGCCGTCTGCAAACATAATGACTCTAGGTGATCTCAAAGAACCTTAGGGCATCTTTGGGAGGGGGATAAAAAAAAACCCAAGGATACACCATGGACAATGGACAAAAAATTCAGTTTGTTTTCAGTCTCAAGCAAATTTAAGAAATTTGAAGTGTATGCATTCAATTTCTAGGCTGCCTCTCCACCAAGAAAGCAGCACTCAAAGTGGCTAACAATCACAAAGCAAAGCAAACAGACTACTTTATGAGTAAAAGGCCTGTTTGAAGAAAGACATCTTTGTGATGTGGACAAAGCACAGGGGAGAGGTAGCCAAGCCAGCCTCTCTTGGCAGGAAGTTTCCCCTGCAGCAGAGGGCAGGATGCATTCCAATGGAGCAAAGCTCAGGGAACCAAGATTTAGGGTGGATGCCAGGAGTACTTCCTGACGGTTAGGACCCTGAGGGTGTGGAATGGGCTTCCATAGAAGGTGATTGAAGCCCCATTAGTGAGGGTGTTTAAGGATAGGCTGGACATGCATGTGGCAGGCATGTCATGAGCGGAGCCAGCTGGAGCTGTGGGCAGACTAAATGGCCCAGAAGGCCCCTTCTGACTCACTCTGTTTCTATGAAGTTCCACAGTCCCAGAGCAGCTGCAGAGAAGACTCGCTCTTATGTCACCACCAGAAGGAGGTGCTGCTGAAAGGAGTACGTCTCTTTAAGATCTTAACACCCAGGCAGGCTCATATATGGGACAAGATGGTCTTTTAGGTAGCTGTACAGAACTTTAAAAGTGACAGTCAGGACTCAGAACTGTGCCAGAAATTGTTAGCCACAGGGTAACAATTTTTAACAGGGCAGCCACATACTCTCTGTTATGGGAACCAGGCACTTGGCTGTAGCATGTTGAACAGTTTTCAAAGATAGTCCCCATGAAGACAGTACGACAGTAGTACAAATCATTTCTCCTCATTGATTTTTATACACATTGTTGTTGCTGTTTTTAAACGTAACTCTGCAATCTTAATCTCAAAGCCAGCCGGAGTGTGTGGCCATCTTTTGTGCTCATTTTGTTCACCTGCTTTATGCCTCTGCTAAATGAAGCTCAATAACGCTGATAAAACAGCACTGTCAACAATGTCTATTAAAGCAGCCAGTAGCTTCCCACGCCACAGCCCTGTGCAGAATTCAAGCTGAATAATGCTGACCAAACTCCTTGCATATGCCTTTGGGAAGAAAAGATATTTTTATGCCATCTATAAAAAGTGTAATGCACCCTTCATCACACTGCATCATCGTCATCATGGGGCTACAGCTTAATTCTTAGTGTGGGATTTTAAACAGTAGTCGCCATCTGGTCCAAGAGGCTTATATGGATTCTGTGATTTATTTTAGATCTAGTTATGTTAAAAATAGCAGTAGGAAGCATGTTTTCAAATATCAATGACTTTTTTAAAAAAAATCAGCTTTAAAAACAAGCCTTGTGAGTCCTCCTATGACTTTAAATACTTCAGAAATAAAAGCAACTGAGAATGATCAGATGTTTGCAAATTTCACATAATGAAAGACTTGTTCACTACAAGTTGACTCAGGTCAGCCAACACCATAACGCACTCTCAAGGCTGGGTTGTTGTTGAACTGTGGGTTCTTGCTGAAAGTGGATAGTGTTGTCTGAACTCAGCTGGGTTAACAAGACATGGCCCCATGAAGAGAGCCATAGTTTGTTGTTGGGCTGCAAACCATGGGTAATTCACTATCATATATTATCTCAGTTGGCTTCAGACTACACAATAACCCACACTTAAACAATCACCCATGCTTTAACAATTCACACTCAGCCCTTGAGTGTTATACATTGTTGCAACCTATCTCCTCTGTTTAAATTTGAATTGACACAACTCACATCATACAATATCACTGAAGCAGCAGCTTAGTTACCACTAAATATTTCCAAATATGAGTACTGTTTATAACTGCAAAACACTTGTAACACTTGTTTTCATTTTTCATCTATTTAATATATGCAGTCTCTGGGAAGAAGCAGCTGCATATTCACTTCATACAGGTGTGCAAATTTCTTTTTCGAAAGATACTGGTTGCTAGGCAACATAGATATTGCTTGTTTGGAAATATGCTTTTTATTATTATTGAAATCTCATTCCCCACAATGAATGTTACTACATCTACCCAGAAATTCTGCCATTTTAAAAATTGATTGTTTTTCTTCAGCCTTGATGCCAGCCTGTAATGTATAAGGAATTTTTTCTGATCACCAAAAAAGGAAAAGAAAACCAATACACAGCCCGCCTTTTGGACCTCCAGGGAGTGCAGCAGCAGGAACTCACCAGCTACAAGCCCCCAGAACAGCCTCTGACCCCTTGGAATAGAAGGCCTTCAACAGAACCCCACAACCTCCTCCTCATTCAAGAGAGGAAAGAAACAGCATTCCCACCAACATTACCCTACCTATTATTGCCACACCCATAGGCCCCTCTGTGTATACATCACCATGGATACTTGTGTGAGAGGTACTATTGCTAAGGTAAGCTTTAGAATTTCCAAGGGCCCAAGGACAATATTTCTGACTTAATGCACCATCTCACTTTCTAAGCCAAGCCATACAAAATTTCCTGTCATAAAGACAGCTGAACCAGTTTCAAGGATAAAAAAATTAGATCTAATTCAATTATTTTTGTAATACCAAAATGTACAAAGATGAGATAACAATTTTTTGATGTGGCTAAACATCTGAGAAGGGAAGGGAAGGGAAGGGAAGGGAAGGGAAGGGAAGGGAAGGGAAGGGAAGGGAAGGGAAGGGGGAAATTCCAAAGTCAATCACAGAACAGTAGAGTTGGAAGGGACCAAGAAGGCCATCAGGTGCAATCCCCTGTTCAGTTCAAGACTCCAAGTTAAACCATCCCTCTCAGATGGCTGCCCAGTTGCATCTTGAACACCTCTAGTATGGGAAAGCACACAACCTCCCTAAGTAATTGGTTCCATTGTCATACTGCTCTAACAATCAGAAATTTTTTCCTGATATCTAACTGGAATCTGGCTTTCCGTAACCTGAGCCCATTATTCTGTGTCCTATGCTCTGATAATTGAGAGAGATCCTGTTCTTCCTCTTTGTGACAACCTTTCAAGTCCTAGCAGAGTGCTATCATATCTCTGCTCAGTCTTCTCTTCCTGAGGCAAAACATGCCCGGTCCTTTCAATCTCTCCTTATAAGGCTTTGTTTCTAGGCCCTAAATCATCCTTGTTGCCTTCCTCTGAACCCCTTCCAGCTTGTCTTCATCTTTCTTAAACTGTGGTGCACATAACTGGACACAATACTCCAGATGAGGCCTAACCAGTGCTAAGTAAATGGGAAATAGTACTTCACAGGTTTTGGAATAATTGAATTGCACTATCCATCAAATTAGGTACCAACTGAGATGTAAATGTGATGCGGTTCCTAACAGAGAGCTAGATACTGACCTGGAAGACACAGCAGAGGGCTAAAATAGCTCTGGCGTAGCTTCATCCCTGTCAGTGCAGTAGCAGAGCAGAAGCTAACTCAACACATCTGCAGTCAGCTACTGAGACCACCCAAACATGTAGAACTCCACAGAACTCTTCAGCCCTCTGTGCCAGGTTATCCTATAGGCCCACCAAGAAACTAGACTGCCAAAAGGAATCCTGGGCTCCCAGTTAGAGCGCAACTGTAAAAAGTCAAGGAGCAAGAGGGCTTTGTTGAGACAACTAGATCTATATCAGTATGTAAGGCAGAGCTGGGGAATCCTGTGACCCTCCAGACATTGCCAAGTCCCACCATTCCCAACTGATCATGTTGAATGAGGATGATGGGAAGTGTAGCCCAGCAGCATCTGGGGGACCACAGCTTCTCTACCCTTGATGTAAGGGCTCAGTCCAGTAGTTGGAGCAAGATGGTTCCTTTGGAGCTATCCATGGTCCTGCAGATGATGTCTGGTTGATGCTTGTTTTTTCAGGAACTACAGAAGCCTTTGGAAGAATTCACCTCCCAGAATTCACAATGTTCAGTGTTACAAACTCTGAGCAACATGGGAAAGGAAAGACAACAAAGCAGCAAGGAAGAAAATTATTTCCTAAAACTCCTTGATGCTACTATTCTTGCTCCTAAGCCATGGGACGAAAGGGCGAGAGAAAGAAAGAGTATGACTGGAAGTGGAGTAAAGGGGATGGACAGAGGTGGGAAATGATACCCTCCAAGTCCTTGGTTTGGCTTAGGGTACTTTTCTGGCTTTCCCCCAGCTCATAAAGCCTGAGAAGATTTGCGTGTGTCTAAATTTTGTCCTTCCTTCTACATTTTGTCCTTTTAGGTTTTGTCTCCTTCCTCACTAACAGAATGAGAATGCCAATGCAGAACAATAGGCATAACAACAATTACTACTTTTCATCTCTGATATATCAGTATGTGAACAAAGGAACACAATATCAAGGACGTGTACTGGGTCTTTCTCCCCTTTCCTTTCTCCCACAGCCCCCAAATCTGCCCCAAAGGGTCCATCCAAGCCTGAAGATCAGACCTGAAGGCCCTTCCTTGTTTCACTGACAGAAGCTATTCTGATGACGGGAAGAGCTGATTGGATACCACCTAACTTTTCCTTGTAAGGTTTACTCAGCAGTGTGCAGTTTATTTCAATGCTATTCTCAGACATTCTTTCACCCTAGAGCATTTTCCCCTTGCTCAGTAAGCCATACAAAAATATTGCATAGTTTCCCTCTGCTCTGGAGAGAGAAAGCAATTATTTTATCTGTGCTGCTTAGAAACACTTTTTAAGTGCAAGACATGCTTGCCTAATAGTTTCTTGAACAAGCTTTTAATGAATGGATAAGGGCTCTCTTTAAAGAGAAGACATCACATTCCTCTTTGTCTGCACCCTTTGCTCTCTTTGCAGGCTGAAATTATGAGAGCATGACTATCTGACTCCATCCCCAAATAATGATTCACCTTTAGACAGCCTTATCAGCTCTTCCAGGTAGCTATTAATGGGCAGAAAGCCTCTGTGGGATGGGATTATCACCCTGTGAATGGCCGGTAACAGGTAGCCCAAATCCATCCTCCAGAGAGGAAGGGCAAAGAGTGAAAGAACATTATGTAGAAGTAGCTGTTCATACTAATTTGAACCTTACATTGTCCCACGTATCACTTTCTCCACAACATTACTGATTAACACAACAGTCTGCAGCAGCAGAGTGGTGAGTTTCTGAACTCTATGGGCTACAAGATGTTCAGCAACAACATGGATCTGAGATGTGCTAAGGGAGGCCTGCAAGTCAGATATACAGCTTCTCTCTCTCTCTCCCCCCCCACCCACCCCCAAACACACAGAGGGTCATGCTTCCCCACCTGTATGATGTAGGCAGGCCTCCAGGGAGTTGCCTTCCCAGCTCACCAAGGCCAAATAGCCACAAGGACCACTTTGGGGGAAATAACTCTACCAACATCCCACCCCTTGTAGTGCTCCCCAATGCCCCGAGTTTAATCTTATTCTCTAAAGAATCCATTATGTACCCTGCCATGCCAATTGTAACTAGACTGGCATTAAGAAAATCACTTCAGACCTGAAGGTAAGTGTAGAGTAGGCAAGAAATCCCAACTTCTCAGAACCAGTTTGGGTTTGATGGGGATGCTACAAGCAATCAGCTAGATCCAAGCTACTGTGCAAGGGAAGATGGAAGGATACCATGACAACCAATGAAGAAGGGAGAATGCATAGGCTGCCTTGCTTAAATAGCCACACCTTAGCTCTGACTGGTCCCACATGCTTTACCTGTGAGCACAGCTGTGTCCTTGATCTCTTGATCCTTCAGCCATATTGATTGATTGATATCCTGCCTTTTTCCTACAAAGGGCTCAAGGCAACTTACACCTCCTCCTCCATTTTATCCCCACAACAACAACCCTATGAGGTAGGTTGGGCTGAGAGTCTGTGACTGGCCCAAAGTCACCCAGTTGGCTCCGTGGCTGAGCGGGGACTAGAACCCAGATTGTCTGAGTCCCAGTCCCTTGCTCTTAACCACTACACCACACACTGGCTCTCACACCACACTGGAATATAAAAACATTCCCCTGAATTACAGTTCTATGAACATGCCCTATCAAGCCACTGTTTGTTGACAAAGAAAAAACTTGAGCCTCTGTAAAAACAGCACTATTTTCTTGCTTCTTATATTGAGCCTGGTTCTCACAAATAAGATATGCTAGGCCTTGGTCTGGACTGTATCTCTTTGGGTTACAGGTGAGACCTAATATAACCAAATACTCCTTCATAATAGCAAAACAAAAATAAAACAAATGCCTACTTTCTTTGTGTAGAAAACTAGAGGCCAAGGGAAAGGGTTCTAACCTAGCCTTTTCTCTGGCATCCAGTTTCTACTACCAGCAGGTTTTTGTATGGAGGAGCATTCAATATGGAGAGAGATGCAACGAGCCCAGATCTAACACAAGTTTATAACCTTACCTGCTGTTTGTGTGGACTACAACACTAATGCAAACACACCCCAAATCCATGGCTACAAACACAAATGGAATGCTAGACTATATTCATCCCTACGGTCAAACTGCTCTCTCATGGCAGGAACTTGAAGGTCTGGAAGGAATCGGTGCTTCATTTAGAAATAGCTTTAAAATCTTTAGGTGACTCGCATCTCAATATCTCTTACACAAGGCAAGCATATCAGGTATGTTATTTATAAAGATCATCACCTTTTCCTTTAAAAAGTATTCTGTTTGCAATAAATCATTTTTACAGTGATTCCCTATTAGAAGGACATTCAAACCTCATTTTAGGGTAAAATGAGGACAAAATCAATAGCAGACATTTCACATTGAAAGTGCATAATGATCTATTAAGCTATAAAAGTGTAGATTTGTTGGATTCCATGTAAATCCATAAAAACTGAAAAAGCTTCCCTTATAAATAATGGACAATGACCAGAAAATATGGGTTACACTGGGCTGCAATTGTACATACATGTAGGGCACCGCGTCCAATGGCAAAACACATACAGAATCAGTTTTTATGCTCTCTGAAATCAATGGGTTTTGCAGCCCAATCCTGTGCAAGTTTAATTAGAAATAAATCCTAATGTGGTCAGTGGAACTGACTTCTGAGTAGGTTTAGTTAGGATCAAGCTGTGAAGCATTAGTTAGCAATTCTATTTCATTCATTGTAATGGAATTTAGGTGTGTCTACCTTCCAATAGTTTGTTCTTTATTTGCCATAATTAAGTTGTCAGTGCCCCCACCTGGGGCAGGCAGAGTGCACTCCTCCAGATGTTCTTGCATTGCAACTCCTAGCATCCCTAGTCAGCACAGCCAATGGGGAGGGCTGATAGGAGTTGAAGTCCAACATCTAGAGGGCCATAAATTGCCCACCCCTGCCATAAATGTTCACACTGACCCTGCACATGGGAATTAATAAGACAGAAAACTTGCATTCCTTATTAACTGGCTCTCAAACTCACTTATATTTTCTCCAAACCAGTGACTTAAGATTCTTCATTTATATATTGCCAGATAATCAGGGTTCTCTCAGAGGTTTAAGTCCCTGGTTCCCCCCCCCCCCATATGGCAGAGCGCAAAGTATATGTTAACTGTTGCCTGAAGAGTCACTCCCAGTGGTCATCTAACAAAAAAGAGATTCAAGCCATATGGCTGACAGCACCCGCTTGCGTGCTCGCTCGCTCGCTCGCTCGCTCGCTCGCTCCCTCTCTCTCTCTCTCTCTCTCTCAACAGAGAGAGAGAGAGAGAGAGAGAGAGAGAGAGAGAGAGAGCTCAGTGAACCAGAACCTTACCAAGCCCATTATTTAGTTAGTTAATTACTTGAACAATCAGTACAGCCACTAAAGCACTTGTCTTGCCTGCATGACTGTTGCCTGATCTAAGTGGGAATGCTACACCACTTTGAATTTAAAACATTATTTACAAAACTTCATTCAGTTCTGCCAAAGCTAGAAGACTGCCATAGATGTCCATTAGTCAAGTCCCATGATAATCTCTGATCCAAAAGCTGTTCCTGTGCTTGCAATTCACATCCTTTTTCAACCTGAAATCAACTGCTCATTACTGCTAATGATTGCTGCATATTGCAGGCAACATTCGTATTAATACTGGGCTGCGGACTGACTTTGAGAAAGAAGAGTTGGGGAGCTGAGTGGGGGATTAAATACAATGGCCTTTCACATCTGGTCAACTGGATTAAGGCTGCAATGAAAATGAGGCTTAAAGTCTCGGCCTACTTCAGTCTAAATATTTATTCACTCAGTAAGCCACACCTACCACTATTTCCACAATATGCAATCTGCTGCTGTATAAACTTCTCACTGAAATACTGGATGGTGGGGAGCTAGTTGTGGGAAATAGAGTCCAATATTTCTTCAAGCATTACTGTCTTTGATTTGTTTCCGATTTACTTTTCTTAAAGGAATATTGTATTCCTACTAAGTAATTTGTTTGAAAGCACCTCATTCAGAAAGGTTAAAAAACCTTAATGACATATGTGGGTATATGTTCTGCAATCCCTCACCTTTGCAAACCTTGTTAACTTCAATCTATTAGATCTAACATTTGCCTCCTGTCAAAACAGAGAGAGAGAGAAAGAGAAGGTGTCTGATTCAGTGGTATATTACTGCCAGTGAATGGAGGTACTTATTGCCAGGTACCCACTTTCTTGCTGCAGTTCCCTGGAAACCTGCTGTGGATGGTTAGGGGACGACCATGGAGCAGAGGTAGGGAAGAAATAGGTGAAACAGCTCTTTCTCTCAAGGTATGTTTCTGCTGATAGAGGGAAACCCTGGAGTTACCTGTCTCTTTTTTCACCCCCATCAGCTTGACTGGGAACATTTTTTTCTTTATGCTAGTAAAATAAGCTAGCATGCTTATTTATGTTAATACAATATGCTAGCATGACCAGTCTTTTAAGATTGGAGATAAAAGTTACTAGAAAAATTCATTAAAAGCATATGCAACTCATTTAAGTTTCTGGGCAGCAGATTCTGCCAACTGCCCAGACTAGTCTGAGATAAACATATTTCATAGAACATTTCCTCTGTGTGTCTACTACAAACGGGTCAGGTATGACACCACTGTTGTCAAAGACACTGTTGCAGGTCTTACTTGAAAGCACATTAAGGTGTATGCAAACACTAGTCTCCGGCCGCTGATACATTTTATAATATTCTCTTATTTCTCTGGCTTCTGAATCCACCATTCTCTGAAAATGTGCCAGTAATTTAGGTATAATCTTTACAACATGAAAGAGAACTCATCGTCATGTATCCTGCAGATGACCTTTGCAATGAGAAAAAAAGACTAGGGCTATAGTACATACTGTTTCCCTGGAGGAAAAGATATATAAAACACTGCAGAGCTTTTCAAAAAATAAAAGCTCTTCCCATTTAAATTCTGGGGCTATATATATTTTACACACACTCTCTGCAACTCTCATTCTGATGAAGCACAAGTATTATAGCCTTGCTGTTGTACAAGCTTCCACAGAAACAAAAACCACATGGGAAAAAGAATCCTACTGTATAGAAAATAATGTAATGCTCTTTCTCCTTTGGCTTAAAGCACAAGGAACCATGTATTAAGATGAAAATAAGGGACTTACCTAATTCCTCCATTACTGTGGGGTCCTTCGGTCACATATGCTTTTTGTACAACCTACTGTGGCTCTGCAGCGTGATCCATGTTGGAGCTGTATAAGTTTGCCATGACTTAAATCCACACACGGATTAAACCTGTCTGGAAGTAAAGTAATCCATCGAAGGAAAAGAGGAGGGCTTATGGAAGAGGACTTGACTATGCGATTTCAAAAAACCTAGGGCAGGGAGATCTCCAGAGCAAGCAAAACATAGCTCTGCAGGTCAAGGCCAACACCAACTTATAGTCCCCAGTTCAGTAACTGATCAAAATGGAGTTTGTTAGTCACATCTATGAGATTATTTGTGGGGGCAGAGAAGAGGGGAAATCTGCAGAGCCTTTCCCAGTGCAGTGCGTCAGTAGCGAGAGCAGCTTAGCTGAAGGTAAGCCTTGAGCAACTGGCTAGTGGTGACAGCAGCTGTTTAGCACAGCGTCTCACTTCACTTTGTATTGCAAGTCCAGCATGTTTTCCAACTATCTCTGTTTACCAGGAATGCCCCTATGTTACGCAAAACCTGACCCTCAGCTTTAAAGATCAATAATCTCAAGGCCAATGTGTATGCGGCACAGAATGCATCACTTGAATTTGTGTGAATGGCTGTAAATAGCAGCTGTGGAACAACTGACTGGCTCAGCACCAGGAGGAATGGGGAGCAAGATGACCCCTTTCCTACCTTGTTGCAGTCTTACTGAAATCACCCCACATCCAAAGCTATTTTGGAAAGAAAGCTCCCACTGCTTCTCATGGGCACTTTTCTTTTGATGCAAACAGCAACTCCAAGGAGGAGGAACCGTTTCATTAGGAAAATGGTATGGGAGAAAAGGCCCTTTGCCACCTCCACAATCAGCGTCCTGTCCATGCAGCCTCCGAACATCCACCATGTAATCCGCCATCCGCCAACTGTAAACACATCTGCACTACCAAATGTGACAACTCGGAATCCCATGGGTGGGAGGATGTATCTTTTATCCAACGCACATACATGTAAGCATCCATTCGTACTGTTGTATTTATTGTATGGAAGCCGTCCCGAGGCTTATGCGAATGGGACGGCATACAAAAATTCTGAATAAATAAATAAATTTGTGAAAGTGAAGGCACCACGCAATACAAAGCTATTTCTCAGTATATATAGTCTCATAATTATGGCTTTCTTAGAATATTTTGAACCTGAAGAAAAATATTCCTGGATTTTTAAAGCAGGCCAGTGCAGGGAAGAATATAGCGAATGGAGTACTGTATGACCTTCGGCAGTTTCTCAGCACACAGCATGGTAGTAACCTTCAACATAAGAAAGAGAGCATGACAACCATGACCCTATTTTCTTGTGTAGTGTAAAATGCATTGCCTAGTTTGAAGCTGGAGATCTGAAACCAGATTTTTTGGATATTTCCCTCCGACCTCAAAATCAGTCAAGCAAAGAACCATTTTATGATTGTGGTGCTCAGGAAGGAGGGCTTAACTTCTTTTACATATGCTGCTTCACTGATTGCTCTTTTGGAACAGCTAATTGCCCTACTGGGCAAATACACACTAATTGGCCAAAACATTTTCCCTCAAAGGAACACTGAATGGTTTCAGAATAACTATTTTGATCAGGAAAGTAGTACAAAGGGAAAGACTGCACTTTTCTCATGGCCACAGTCCCAGTCTGATCTGCTCCACTGCTGATTATTTTGTGAGATGAAGGAGTGAATCAGGCAGGTCCAGTCAAAGGTGCTGTGCTTTCATACAGTGTTTGTTTGAAAACATCTGAATGTCAGGAACAGTGGTGCAGCTAGACCTGGACCCTGGACACAAATCCTATGAACCCATAGTCAGTGGGGGCAGCAAAGGATTTCCCAGAGAACTGCAGATCCTAGAGGAAATGAGATATGAGGGTCCCCCCCCCCCCGGTGAAAAATTGCTGTGCAGTTACAGTCTCATAATTACCTTCCCCCTTCCTCCCAAATTCACAAGCAAAGTGCTTCAGCGGGAGAAGGCAAATGCACAGTAAGGAGCACAAAACATTACAAGGACACAGTTGGATAATCAGAGCATTATCTGATGAGCGTGGAAAGGTTCCTTCTCTCCTTCCTGCAGTGAATGCAACAAACTCATCCAGAGGCCTGGATGCACCACCATCGCTTGCGTGATCGTTCCTCTTCTAAAGAGAGGGAAGGAACAGATGAATGGGGCAACTGTGTGAACAGATCCTCATCTGAAGTACCTCAATCACAAGCTACTTTAGAAGCTTGGGCAGGGGGACCTCTGCCATTCCTCTGCCCTATGAAACCAGGAACTACCTGAAACAGACATTTCAAACCAGCTGAAGAACTTGACCAGCTTTGTTGTACACTGTATAATTCCTTCCTCCACGCTGGTGCTCCACCTCTAATTGCCCCCCTCCCATGCAACCATTAGCCTTAAACAACCCTATTGGCTTTAACAGGAGGTTTCTCAGAAGTGGAAAGGACAACTGTACCACAGGATATTGCTTCCTCCTCCCTACTATTCAAGATAAGTCTCAACAAACATAGATTTGAGTTGTACTCTCATAAAGCAAACATGTACAGGCAAAACAACGATATTAAATGTGGGCCTAGCAACTACATCTTTCCCCCCTTTTCACTCTAGAATAGGAGCAGGTCACAAAATCTGTACTGGGACCTTGCGGGAGGAGTTAAGATGACTTTACGCATCTGGACTGGATCTGCATTAAAATGATGCCCGTTTTCCCCCTAAATGAGCCGTTGGCAGCATCCCCAAAGATACTCTCTTCTTGAACACTTTTTTCTCTTAAAGCTGCACAAGGACACCTTGCAGTTTCCATCCAAGATGGAAATGGCTTAGCTAAGAGCAATATGGCATGTATTAAGACATAATTGATCTTAAGAACACTGCTTTAATTTACCAGCTTAGGGACAATAGTCACAATTGGCTTTGTCCATATATGGGGGTGCAACTATTGGTGTCTGAAGATTCCCCACACCCAAAACAGCTGCCAGGCAAGTAACATATGAAGTAACATATGGCAGAATACAGCCAGGTAACCTGCTGCCAAGGTGGAGCGGCTGACAGGGCCATGCTTGTGGATCCAAGACTGCACATCTGAAATGGATGGCCTTGCTCAGTCACTCCATATATATGTCTAGACTGCAAGCCCCTTGCAAGTGTGACTGAGAATCTACCGGGCAAATGGTTCTAACAATGTTACTGCTGGGTACCGAGGTAAAGAAAGCTTTTTGCACAAGCCCTTGCATTGATCACAAAGCAGTAAGAAATATTTTAAGAGTTTCCCCAAAAGGGCAGCAGGGTCGCATCGACACCATTCAAAATATACCATGAAACGAAGGAATTGCCCAAACATGGTAAAATATGAATGATATATTAAAGATCTTGCATCATCTTAGGAATTACACAGCACTGCAGATCACATGTCATTGCTGTGCAGTTACAGTCTCATAATTTGCAAAATAAACAATAATTTAAAAATGTGCATTGATATGAAACCTAATATATATAATTATTTTTAGATTATGACATATAGTGCAGTTCCTGCTATCCCCATAATCAAAAGTATGTCCTATTAAATTCAGTGGGACTTACTCCCAGGATTGCAATCTTCATTGAAGTCTATTTGACCCCAGCACCATATTAGAATATGCAACATTTTAAAAGCACAGCGTGTCAGCAAAGTTCATTATTTATTCATATTTTAGTGTAAAATATCATTATTCCTAATTGTTTAGAAAAAGGCTGTCAGATATATATGTTCCTAATTAGAAACAAAACAGTAAGAATCTTATATTTTATTGATACTCCATGTTTTTTTAAAAAACAGACTGACAGACTGAACGAAACACTTCGACAAAAGAAGAAAACAAATGTGGTAATACAGCCATTTCCCCATCCCTAGATATGCCACTGAAAAATAAGACGAAGACAAAGGGTAAATGTTGTTTCAGTGGGTGTACATTTGTTTACTAAGTAAATTATTTCCATGAGCATGAAGCGCACACACAGTACATCCAACCTGTATGTAAGCATCCTTAATCATCCCCTACTGATCTGGTCTCACTAGGCAGAAGGTCTGCAGCCAAGAATATCTGTTCAGCATGCAAGAGCAGCTGTGGATTGTCCTAGAACAGATAAATGTAGGCCACTGCCATGGAGAGTCCTGGGAGCAAACAGAAAGAGCTCGCCTTGGGAAAGGACAAGAATAACCCATGTTTAAACAAAAGACTTGGCTTAGGAGCTGTTGGAAATGGGTTGTACTTTTCATGAAAGATTTACTCAAGTTAGCCAGGAATGTCCTCAGTGTTATTTTCTAAAAGGTACATAGAAAAGTGTAACTCGACATTAGGAAGTATAATTAGCAAGTAATGGTGGTGGTGGTAGAAGCAGAAGAGGGCGTTCTACAGCTGGAAAATACATCAAACCCCAAACTAGCCCAGAGCTTTGGTGTCCCCATTTTGAACGTGTGTCCCTTAACAAGTTCCAAAGGCTTCCACAGCCTTGCTTCCAAAGGTAAGCAAAGGCTTGCAAGGAAGGTACCACCACCACTTTTAGAAGGAATGCTAAACACCTGCAATGCCCCTCAGACTTACCCATTCCCTATATCATTAGCTACCACTTTCTCAGTAGCTGTGGAGGTGGGAATATTCTTATTATTGAAGAAACTATATTTATATCCAGGCTTCTCATGGTCTTCCTTCTTGGAATTTTATCTTCACAAGTCCCATGAGGTTGATTAGGCTGAGAGTCAGTGACTGGTCCAAAGTCACCAAGAAAACTTCATGGCCAAGTTGTTAAAGTGAGGACACCCCAAAGGTATGGAATGGACTTCCATGGAAGTAGTTGAAGCCTCATCTGTGAAGGTGCTCTAGGATAGGCTGGACATGCACATGTCCAGTGGAGCCAGCTGGAGCTGGAGGTCAGACTAGATGGCCCAGGAGACCCATTCTGACACTCTCTGTTTCTATGTTTCTATCATGTGGGAGCCAGCCAGCATCACCTGGTCCTCTTGGGTAATTTTTTTGGTGCTCGGTTGTGCAGGAAGGTCAATAATGAACTGAAAGTCAGGCAACCAGTATACTCTCTCCTTAAGAAAAGGCCTACTACACATGGTCACCTGTTTACAAATCCTACAATAAACTACATAACATTCTTCTACAATTTTATAATATTCCTTTGGGTTTTAACATCAGGAATAATTGCTTCAGAACTCTGCATGGCTGAAATTCAAGTAGCTGTAATCACCTCAACAAAACACTTGCTCAGTACCAACTTTTAAAGCTGACAACTTACTCTTCCTAGCAGCTTTCTGAGAGTTGTTTCTTACCTATACACAAAAATAAGGTAGATCTGACCCCTTCCCCCTCATGAAGTAGCACAGTAATGTCATGTGCATATGCATAAAAATAATAGTCCTACCTATGCCAGGCATATTGTCATTTGTTACTTGCCTTAAAATGGCTTTCCTGAGTGCATCTGACAGCAAAATGCCACAAACCACCATAATTAAGAACTCAAATAAATGACTGGTTAGAGAATTTGAGGTTTCAACCAAATATAATTGCCCATTATTCAACTGGAAGTCCAAGATTATGCTGTTAAATTACAGGATGAATACTGGTGCTTAGAATCAAATTCTGCAGATGAATAAAACGTTTTATTTTATTTCAAAGCTAGGCTGCAGTGGTATGGAACCGTTTGCTCCTACCACCCTTGTAGGTCTTTAAAGAAGCCTCTCCTTGAGTTACTATCACAGCACAAAGAAGGATATTCTTGGCTGGGATGGGTGGAATGCTTATGAGGATCTAGTAGTAGGTCTCTGAATGATCCAAAGTAGATCACCAAGGGCTTCTTAAATCCCAGTGGTTTAACAACAGTTAAAGCCAACTAACTCTCTCATGCATAATTGTAGTGCTGGAATGAAGAAAGCTTGGGACAGCCAGGAATGGATTTGTATACGGAGGGAAACAAAGGACGGTGCCTTATCAGACTAAAACTGGCCATCTCACCCAGTATTGTTGGCACTAGCCTAGTTCACACATAAAGACATCCACACTACATGTATAGGATGCATTTAGATTGTGGTTTGTTGCTCAATTGTGGGTTGTCATTATGTGCCAATCCTGCACTATGGTTTAACTACATGATGGGTACACACAACCCAACAAACCAGAATACATGTTGAAGATGGGTTGTCGCTGGTTCTTTTGGTTCATTTGGCTTGATGTGCTGTGCGAACACCTGTACATGAGGAACTCACAAAGAAAATCCATCATTTGTTTATGAGTTATGAACTATGGGTTTTTCAGAGTTAATAAAGCATGGTTTGTTAGTGTGGCTGGGTTCACACGCAACAATCCATGGTTAATATGGTGAGCTAGGTTTCCTCCCTTCGCACATTCAAAGCCATAGATCTTTCTTGCAAAAGATTCCTTATTGACCAAAGCGTTTTCCGGAAGCACAAACACTCGTAATGAATCTCTGAGCATACACAGAGCAGTCTGTTGAACCGAATCTAGCATTTATTTCTAGGAATTCTTCTTATGAGTATGTTTGGGCCTCATCTTTTTGGGAAGGGTTGTCTTTTGGAAATGAGCACGCCATCTTCTTTGCATGCCAATTCTCTAATTGGGTAACCGCCCGCCCCCTGCCAACTTCACATCACGGGGCCAAGAGCTGAACCCACCTTGCTTGTATTTACAAAACTCCCCTGTTCCAAGACGCCTCCCACTAACTGTACACCTTGGTTGTTCTCCGAGGGTGCCAGAGCACCAGGGGAGTCTGGTCTTGAGATAAACACCTCCACCTCTCTCATCTCAACATCTGCAATCGGCCCACATTCCAAGGCCGCTGCCACTTCCTCCAAACCCAAAGCAGCAGCCTTTCTCACTCCCAACCGTTACGCAGCAGCACACACTAAACCCACACCCTGGCTTGTTGTGTTGTATGAACCAGGTGTATGAGTTATTAACTGTGAATAACTGAGTTCACAACCAAACAACAGACCTTGGTTTTTTTTTACCTGAGTTGTTTGTGGTTAACAACCCATAATTAAACCATAGTATGGGGCTCAGACTTCTGGCACAAAATACATTAATTCTAAGTGTATGTCTTTTCTACCAGGCTCTGGTTGCTGCATCCCAGGATTTTTATTTTTTATTATTTTTAAAGTATTATTTATTTATTTGGGGTATTTTTAGGCTGTCCAATCACACTGAGTCTCTGGGCGGCTCACAGCAAGTAGATCCCTCAAACCTGACATCAGCCTAGCCCTGTTCTAAGTAATGACTCAGGAACTGTGTATTTTTTGGCCAGAACAGCCCCCTGTAAGCATAAGCTTTAGAAGCAGTGAAAGATGTTCCTTTTCGTGCAGACCTTGAAGTTCAGGGGCACTTTTTCTGACAGGGGGATGGTTTATTTAGTACTGTTATTCATTTTGGGGGGAAACTTTGTTTTTCATAGCTTGTATTATTGCTGTAAACTGAGCTGGATGCAGAAAATCAAGGAAGAGATACGTATGGTGAAAACATAGTCTTCCTAGACTATGAAAAGTAATTGTGTACTTGACAATACTTAAAAGATGTGTGTTCATTCAGCTCCAATTACCTCCTTCTCCATACTAGGATAAATAGGTAGGTTGGATTGCATCCTGCCTTCTTTATTAATTCTACTTTTTTGTAAGGTTTGATGAAGTTTGACAGTCCAAAAATCATGGTTACATTTCTAATCAAATGTCATTTTTCCAGAAGCTAATTGTCTCTTTCTGGGCAGACAAAGTGTCACTCAGCCATAGCATCCCTCTTGAATTGAACAGGACTGTCAGTGCTCAGACAAAATGCCATAGGAAGAGAATCCTGCCACAATCTTCAAATAACCTGCAGAGGTGTAAAGGATGATTAACAGATGTGAAGTGAGTACCCAAGGGAAGCCTGCAGGCACAACAGTGAGAAAGTAGTGATTTCCCAAAGTGTGTGTGTCTGTGTGTTGTGTTGGGGGAGGGGGGGCTTTATACTAATGCCGGGAACTTTATACTACCTCAGAGGCAGGTAAGGTATAACCTGGGTGGAAGCACAAAATCTCATTGGTAATAAGAGGACAGTAGGGTGTTCAGTTCTTTAAAACCCTGAGAAGTCCTGAGGACTTCATATTTTGATTTTGCTCAGATGATTTAGTTTGACCAATCCAACAGATGTAGCATTGCATGCTACTGGAAAGATCACTTCTAATTTCTAACCTCACTTCAAACTGACCTGCTCATTAACAGCTATATTTCTTAAGCCACTTGGAACCAAAGTCACTGGCCTAGTCTGCACAATCACAATGGCTTAAATGAGCCATGGTAGCTTGTTTAAGCTCAGGTGTGTGCACGGTACCACTTGGATACAGCTTGTGCCATGCAAAGCCAAGGGCATGGCTCACTGGAGGGGGAAAACCCCTAGAATTACCCACTGGCTGTTCTCCCTCCAAAAGGCCATGCTGCCGGGCTTTGGATGACATGACAAGCCATACCTGGGCACATAATTAGGCTAATGGTGCTTGGAACATGCTGGCATGAACTGTGGCTTAAACAAGCCACTAAGATTTATCATTACATTACAGACGTAATAAGAAGCTACGTCTCTTTTTTTCTTGTTCTTTTGGTTGCTATTATTCTAATGGAAACTGAACTGGCTGAATCTAGATTGAGACCCTCATTTGAGGAAAAGTGGTCTTTAACCCTTTCCTTGCTACTGTAATCCTATTCTAGATTGTGGGCTCCATACACCTCATTTGTGTGCCAAATAAATGAATAACCATTGGCACAATAAACTGCAGATGTGGGGATCCAGATCAGGACCACAGGAGGGAGGAAGGTCTCCGACCCCGTGATAGTTTCCCAGTTTGGCTCGGACCTGCTGTGCTTACTTTAGAGAAAGCAGAATGACCCAGCTGCTGACCACTTCTTTATCAGAACCCTTAATGTTTTGGCTTTTATTGGATTTGGGCCAGTTAATTACCTATTGGATTTGGTTCAGTTAATTATCATGGCTTTTCACCAAAGAACCCTAGGAACTACAGCTCGGAGAGGGAGGCTAGAGTTCCCTGTGGGGAGAGGCACAGTTAAAGCAGGATTCATTAGTGTGGATGGAGCGAATGCAGCTTGTATGGAAGCACCCCTAGATCATTTGTTTCTTGTAAACTTGTTTATTATGGCCCTCATATGCAAGCGGCATGCTCATAGAAGGGGCCAGGTGCCAGTCAAGGCCTTCTCTAAACTGTCTTTGCCACTGCTTCTCATGCAAGCCTTATTGTGATATTTGAAGAAATTCCCAATATTAAATGGAAGCCAAGTGCAGCATTGCATCAACTGGAGCCAGGTTCTATCCAGCCACTTGTTTTTCAGCAGCAACTCATGGGAATGGTTCTCCCAGTTCTGAGTCGTTCTTTTCAACCATTTCCATTTCTATACTAGGGTGCATGAGTGCTATGCTGGAGAGCTTACAGCATCTAACTTACAGTGCAACCACTTTTTGTCTCGGCTGCCTGTTCCTGAAAGAAGTGCTACGGTTTTTAAGCAGAAAAGGCACTGTGCAGAAAGCTATCTTGAATAACCAGAAAGTCTCAGCAAAAAAATACAATGTATGAGTCATGGAAATGGTCAGAATAACTATAAAATAAACCAGTCTTGCCACATGCACCTCTTACAAAAAGTTCAGCATTGCAAACTTTGGCAGCTTGCTTTTTTAAAAAGGTAATTCATTTTGCTTCATAAAGAATGAACCGTCTGGTCTGTGATGCCAACTTAGATCACATATGTGAACATCTGCCAAGAAAGGGAGTTGTCAGATTTGCTTCTTGTCCTTAGCTCTCATAATCTGGCAGAGTGTACGAGGGCAAATTCAAGCTGATGACACAAGATGCACTCTGCTTGAATGTGCCATGCACACCCCGATGATGGAGGAGCAATGACTCACATTGTAGCTTATTTTGTTCCTCGCTCATTATTTGCAAAAGATGTTAGTCCCATGGCTCTGGTATAACAATGTGCTCTGTCATCAACATCTCCAACTGGCACCAGATGTGCTGGACTACATCTCCTGTAATCCCCAGCAAGCAGGCCCACTGCACGTACCAGTAAACGTTCCTTAACTTTTCTCACTGTACCTTGTAACTATTTCATTTCCCTATTCACAATGTCAACATTTTAAACAAACTTTGAAAAGTGAGAAAGATTTGCATCTGGCTCCTATGCATTAAAAGCATAGGAAGCTATCTAATAAGGAACCAGTCCATGGGTCCATCTAGCCCAATATTGTTGACACTGACTGGCAACAGCTCTCCAGGGCTTGAGGCACAATTTTTGCAAGCCTGCCTGTAGATAACAGCTATCAAGGCTGGGACCTTCTACGCCTACATACAAAGCACATGGTCTTTTGCTGAGCAATGGCTCTGTGAATTACAACTCAAAAGATGTCCAGCTGCATTCACTAAACCTTAATCCAAAGTAAGAGCCAGTATGCTGAAGGTGAGAGTCAGTGTGGTTGGAGCACTGGACTGGGACTCAGGAGACCTGGGTTCTAGTCCCACTCAGCCATGAAGTTCCCAGGGCGGATTTGGCCAGCTACTGATTCCAGGCCTTACCTACTTCACAGGGTTGTTGTGAGTATAAAATGGTGGAGAAGGTCAATATGCATTGCATTCCTCACAAAAAATACTATAATAATATGCCCAAGGCTGTGTGATTTGGGAAACACCCACTAGGATTCAGTAAGACAGAATTCTGAGTTAATGATGATAGAATCACAACGTGAATTATGTATACTCTGTTATCATCATACCAGGGTTCCATTTTTCTTACCTATATCCCAACCAATGATTTTCACTTTTTCTTTTTCTTAATGCAGTGCAGCTCCATGATAGAACAATGTTCTCAGTAAGTTTTTGCCTCAAGTCACTGGAACTGTCATTGTGATAAAAGCTTGGAATTAAACTGCACGTTCAGCATAGTCTTTAAACACAGTTAAAGACAATTAACTGTTCTTGAGAAGTCATAAATCAAGAGAGAGAGGATGAAAATGAAGAGCTAATTTCAAGGTCCATCCCAAGCCATCATTCAGCATTGCAGCAAAGTGATCAATGAAACAAGATGCCTTCTGTTTCTCTGTTCTCCCCTCTTGCAAAACCAGCTCAGGATCTGTTCATGGAAGTAACAGGCACACAAACAACTCTGACCCCAATGCATCCACCATCTTCTGCTAAAATAACAGCCCTGAAACGCAGCGCACAGAAGCTGCCTGTAAGTTTGGATGTCTTTAGCTGGCTTGAAAAGCTCATCAAGACCATCAGGGATAGCCCAAGAAATTTTGCTTCCTGAGGCAAAAGGCAAGATGAAGTCTTCCCTAATTCCACATACAGGACTGGACTGGTTAAATCCCATGTCAGCACTGGAAAGAAGGCAGCAAGCTGGACTGAAGTGTTCAGAGCAGGCCATGCATGGCACCCACACAAATTCTGGCCAGGTCGCCATCACTCCTCACCCCACAACACCTGCTGTTTGAGGCAGGCACCCTCAATTTGTCTGATGCAGGGCTGGTCCTGAGATGCACTGGGCTGCACCTGCCAGCATCCCCAGCCAGCATGGCCAGTAGGAGTTCAGTACAACTGGAAGGCACCTAGAAACATCAGGGCAAAAATCATGCATTGCAAAGGCACTATGTGAAATGAGGTAGAAAGAAGAACATCTGCCCAGAGTAACTTCCAATAAAAGCATTTAAGGTCCCAAATGGACATGCATGTAATTAAGAGGCACATTAAAACAAAATTCATAGCAATTGTGGTGGTTTTGGTGGTGGGATGCTAAGCAGCAACAGAAGGGGAAAGAGGAATTTAACCTCTCCCCCTTCTCCCATCCCTCAGCCATGGTCCCAACAAAATTTTTTCCCAGTATAGAAAGCCAGTTCAAAGAGGTGAATTTAACATGCACCACGGTCTAGACCTACAGCAATGCATAGAAGAACCTATGTGCACATGGTATGTGTGGGCAAATGAGTCAGATGCTCACCTCACTATCCCAGTCATGCATATTCTATGAGCCTGAACGATGTGCCATCAAGCCCTAAGGAAACTTTAGTGTTTTGAACACTACAGCTTGTGCAGATTACTGATTGCCCTATGTGTCACAGAAATGCCTACTTGGATAATTTAGGAGTACTTATCAGCTCACTATTTCATTTTATGCTTCAACTACAGATGAAGCACCCTGTTTCAAAAAGCAACAACACATTTCAGTTGCATTTTTAGAAAGAAAATGGGCTGGCTGGCAGAAACAGTGGAAGAACATTCAAGGGCTTGCTAAAGCTCCTAGGACACAGAACTTTGAAACATCTCCACACAACCAAGTGTGAAGCATAAACAGTGACCAGAGCCCTGCATGTGACTGTATTGGGACTTAGAGGTGGCTTCTGCCTCTGGTTAGATATGCCTGCAATGGACAGGCAGACGAGCATCACCTAAGCAAAACCCATGCTGGATCAGACTGATAGTCTGTCCAACCTAGCACTTTCTTGACCAAGTGGCAAACCAGCTTCCCCCCAACTCCCTCAAGCATGATGGGTACAAGTCTTTCTTTCTGCCCATGCTCTACAGCAATATGTTACACAAGCATGCTGCTTCTGGTAGCAGAGGTAGCACATTGCTATCAAGTCTAGTAGCCAACTCTTCTTTAAAGCTGTCCAAATTGATGGCCATCATTTCTTACTGTGGTAGTTTAACTACGTGTTGCAGGAAGAACAACTTCTTCGATCTGTCCTGAATCTCCCACCAATAGGCTCAGGGAATCATCCCAAGTCATAATGTTATGGGCAACAGAAATAATATCTCCTTCTCCACCCCATGCATAATTTTGAACCTCCATCCTAACTCCTCTGGCCTTTTTAAAGGTGAACAACCTCAGCTATTGTAACTATGCCTCATTCCTCATGAGTAGTTGCTGCAACTCCTTAATCATTCCAGTTGCCCTTCTCTGGCATTCTTGCAGATGTCTAACTTCTAAGCAAAAAATGGAAGACACTGAAAGAGACATAGTTTAATGTTGAAAAATAAAGTGTAGGATTGAAGACTCTTTCAGAAACCAGTACTAAATGACATCTCAAAACTGAAGAGCATCAGGGACTGAAGATCTTACTCTCAGCCTTATTGTCTAATACCTTCCATCTGCACATTAAGTAGAATCCCTATTTCCCAATTACCCAAATTTGCTCTGTGCTCCCCTTGTAGCTCATTTAAGCATAATCCAATGATGGAGTACATCTGCCTGTCTAAATGTTGTGGATTCCCCTCCCACCTCTCCTGCTATTCTGAAGGAAAAGGTGCTTTGGTGGGATAGCACAAACAACATCTTCTTCCCAAAATATTTGCACCACAATCATACATATCACTCTTTCTGTTTAGGATTTCAGGTTTAATTCGTACACTTCCATAATGCCAAAGGCTCTATGGGACTTGAAGCCATTCCATGGAGTAAGAGCTTCTATTAATTCAGCTGCTACATTTCAAACCAAAGGAGATACACTGACTCAAATTGCATAATACAGGGATGGTGGGCTTTTCAAACGATGGGTTATTTGTGGCAGCTGGGGACTCAGCTGGCTGTCTCCTGACTGCTCACTGCTTCTGTTCTCAAACCTGAGAGAGAAGCAACCCAGAGCTTTAATGCAACCACACACCAAGGAAGCCCATCATGCAAGTCAACGGTGTTGATGTTGTATTAGAAGACCTTGTGCGAGTGCAACATAATTTATGTTAATAGCATTGCATCATCCATATTGTATCATATGTGGATTTGTTGTTTTTTTGGACAATACAATGCTATTGGCTTTCCCTGAAAACCTGACTTCCTTTAAACAGCTCCTTTAAGGAAGCTACTGAGGAGAGATTCACAGGCATCTCAGTGGCTTCCAGCTGCTATAATTCCAAGTAAGATAGAATACATTTTGATCATCAGAGAATTTGCAAGGATAGTGAGGGTCAGACAGACACCATGACAACTGTCACCCAAAACATGCAGTACCATGGATGCTACAGTAACAACAAGGAAAAGTTGTGAAAACCAAGAACTGTGACAGTGATGTGGGTGACACCCATGTCAGGCAAGAGCTATTAGGAGTGGCCTTCCTGTTCCTTGTAAAGTAAGCTTTGGCAGCAGTTTTCGGCGCACTAACACAACACTGGACAGACAGGTTTTTCTCTCTGCTGGAGGGAGGGGAAGATTTTGAAGAACAGAAAGGCACAATAAGGGCTTTATGAGTAATTCAGTTAATGCTGTTCATATGGGTGTGCAGGGGCAGGAAGAAGAGTTGTTTAATGAATGAGGTATCTCTTTCCTTTCATGGTGAAGAAAAGCTTGTACAGATAGATACTGCTCAGATTATTTCATCATACTCTGAGCTGGGGTAAGCAGGAAGTAGCTGTCCAGATGTTTTGGACTTCAACTCCCAGTATTTCTGACCGTTGGTCATGTTTTAGGGGCTTCTGGAAACTGAAGTCTAGAACATCTGGAGAGCTTACCCTTATTCTAGATGACTTCCCCTTCTGCACTCTACTTGAATGAGAACAATCTGAATTAATGCAAGGTAAAAATGGATTTGAGGTGAAAAAAGGGGCCAGCATGAACATTTGTCTGTATTTTCAGTTTTAAGAGCCTGTCAACCAAGTTTTAGTCAGGTATGCTCTGGCTCGATTTTGAGCAAAATAAATGAATAAAAGTTTCTGCTGCTTGCCCTTGTGTACCAAGAATTCTGGGACTACTGTGTGTCCTATACTCACAAGTATTTGGGAACAAGTTCCAGATAGTACTTGAGTAAACAAGAATAGTATCATGCAATTAATTTCTCAATACTATTTCTGAGAGAGAGAGAGAGAGAGAGAGAGAGAGAGAGAGATCATCTTCATCGTCATCCTCAGAAAGGACATTAGAACAGACAGAGGCAATCTCTCTGTGTCTTTGAAGATGGTTGGGTACTTGTACAATGCACCATTACGGCTTAGACATCTTAGAAGTTTTACTCAGACACTTGAAGTCCAATAAGGGGTGGTTTGCAGTGTTCCTCTTAGCTGTCAGCACGTCCCCTGATATAACTCAGCCTAGACACTGTGTCTTCTGGATTCACTTTGAATCCATTACTATATATCCTCAGATGTGTCACTGACAAAGGCTACAATGCCGAAGCGCATCTGGCAATTAATTGTGTTCAACCACTAGAGATTTTTCTTGGGAACCAAAAGTGTTGGTTAGTAACAAAAGGTTGTGCTATTTTTCTTCCCATGTTCAAAATTTATTTCATCCACTATGGAGCTTAGAAGTGGATTTATTCCCATGTTGAGCAACTGGCAGATGTTTTGTTGTGTTCTGCTGTGAATTTGTGTATGTCCCATTCCATCATGGTAATTATGAATTCTTATTTTGTATGCAACTAGGCCCTACCATGCATTTTCTACACTGCAGTGCAATGTTTGGACGAGAGTCTTCTCTTTTTCCTTATCTTTTCCTTATCTACTCAGTGTCCTACCTTGGCACTGAGATTTTCAAATGACCCAAGTGCTCCTCCTGGTTCTGCATGGACCTTCACTCCGTTTAGAGTCCACTTGGAATCGAACGTTCAGTATATGGCCCTTCTTTGTGGAGCTCCCTGCCTGTTGATGTCAGGCACTAACTTTGCTTTGCTTCCAGCACCCACTGAAGACATTTTTACTTAAACCAACTCTCTCTGACTGACCATTCATAGTTTGATTGGTAATATTTAAATATTTCAGAGTTTAAATATTTCAGTTCTATATTTGTATTCATTCTATGTTATTTGTGTTATTCACTTCATAGGAATCCTGTTAAATATGAAACAATATACAGATCTTATCTTATTTACTGACAATGCAAAAAGCCATACAATGAATTCAGCCCACTGTACAAGATCAAAGACATTTCTACACCCTTCTTTCTTCTCCTTTACATTTTCCCAACAGACTACAAAATACTCAGCTGTTATCAAAGGGAATCCCTCTCTTCTTTATGAAAGAACAAAATAAAACTTGTAGCTGCAAACACAGTAAAAAAAAAATCCCCATTGCCATGTAAACATCAGATGCTTAATCTTTGTGAACAGCACTGGCATCCCTGCCATGCATCAGAATAGGAAAAAGGCCTCTATTCGCAAGTGTCAGAGAAGGAGAAAATCAATATTATTATTCACAGATGCAGCCCACACTTGACTGACCTCATTATCAGCTGACTAAAGATTCTCTGCCTCATTTACTCCTAAGGGAGTTATATTTCAATTTCTTTGTTTGCTGACTATTTCACACATACAAGGAACTTAGCACAAGCTGGCAGAGGGCACAACTACCGGATACCTAGTTGTGTCTTTGACATGTACTTTAAAGACACAGGTATATGTGAACAAATTGTATCCATGACTATCAATAGCTTGCCACAGAAAACAATTTTTCTGCTGCTTCATATTAAAAAGTTGGTAGCCACATTGCATATGGATAAGCAGGTAGTAACACAGAAATTAAGAGATTAGGCCCTTAATGGGATACTGCAATTTATTCAAACAATATCCTTGATGGTGAATGAGTCAGTCTGCTCAACAGCCACCCTTTTCAAAATAAAGCACAGATATTTTTCCGGCTGCTTAGCAATTTGTTAACCTGCCAAATGGAAAACATCAACCGTAAAACAACAAGCCACTGACAATTGTGTTTAAACTAATTTGTGGAGTTGTGTTGCCCTAAAATAAGCAATACATTCCTAAGATCCACCTAGACAAGGAATTTAGCTACTACACATTTTGCAATAGTATGCAATACCCCAACTTCATCACATGAAAATCTCTCAGATAAAACAAACTTGTTCATTAGTTTATTCATGTTAGTTACCAGGGATACTCTTCCTGTGCACTACTAAACATCCATTGGTTTTAGCATTAATACAAGCAGCCCTGGAAAATAATCACCAACATTAATCCTAGGGCTGGTGTGCATGACTGGGGAGGGACTTTTTTCAAACCAGCTTGACTTTCCTCTTGTCAACTCTGTTTGAATCAGTGTGCATTAAAGCTGAGGGTCAGCAGTCACACAGCAACATACTGGCAGCCCAGCGCCCTGAAACGTTTGGAGATAGTGGCTAGGCCCACACATAATAGAAAACAACCCCACGCTATTTTCGCAGACACAGACTTTTGCCTGAACTTCCCAGTCAGGCAATCATGTGGTTTCCCTGCTCCTCGCTCTGTTCTCCTGGCCTTGCCATGCATCACGGCAACCCCCACAAGAGAAATTCTGTCCTTGCCTACAGATTGCAGCAGCCTCTTTCTGCTTGGTTTGCTGCAGTCCTGAAGCAGGTTCCCCCTTTCCTCTCCCATGTGCACCTTCCTGTCTGCATGGTCCCCAGCTGTGTCAGACCCCACAGAGATTTCTATTAAATGGAAATAAACTGTATCACTACAATCCCCCCCTTCTCTTTCCATGGAAGTTTGTGTTATCTCCATTTCCAAAAGAACACAGGGAGATGGACAGATGGCTCAGCCAGTGGAAATAAAGCCAGCAATGGTATGTCTGTCACTAGTGGGCTGAGAGCAGTAGAGATCAAAGGCCAGAAGCAGCCATTTCTATGGCCACCCTTTCTAGGACCTTAACGTGTTTCCATACCAACAATGGCAAAATAGTATCCAAGTGACTGGAGAAGCTGCAGTGAAGCGTGGGAACCCCGGAACAGGCTGGAGATTCTCTCCATGGCTTCAGGAAATGAATCCCACCACACAGGTACTCGGGAACTGGATCCAGACGACACAATCGACTCAGAAAGGTGAGATTTCACCAAGGCTTCTTGTGTCTTACAAACTCATTCAGTGAATTCTAAGGACTTCCTTGACCAAAAGCACAGCAGAAGAAACAACAGAACCAGCCAGGATGGTGGACTAGTGCTGGACTGAGATTCAGGAGATCTGGGCTTCAGTCCCTATGCAGCCATGAAGCTCTCTGGGTGTTGCTGGGTGAGCCACTGACTTTCAGTATAACCTACAACACAGGGTTTTTGTGAGAACAAAATGAGGAAGAGGAAGAGGGCCACACTGGGATCCTTAAAAATGAGGCAGTACACAAATGTGACAAACAAGTAGCAACAAAAAGTTATCTAACATGAAGGTACCATGTTGAGAAGTGAACAAGAACTGGGAATGGAAGGATGCATTCAGAAAGCTATACTAAAATACAAAAGTGATCAATAAATCAGGGGACTGATGTACTTAGATGGATAATGGAGACAGAAGGTCAACAAATGCTTGACTCTTTCTTATAATAGCAATATCATACACATCACTAGGAATTTATTGCAATCAAGTTCATAGGTACTATAGATCTTAGGTTATTCTAATGCATTAATATGTTATCTACACAAAAATGTAACTATTTCTTCTATATGTAAACTGTCTTGAGAATCTGAGTGAAGAACAATATACCAAATACCTTCAATTGTAGCTTGAATGTCAAAAGTTAGGAAAACTATACTCAAAAGTAACTACTACTGATCTCAATAGAATTTATTTTCTAATAAGCATTTTATAGAGCTGTTTTTATGACACACTTACAGTGAGATTGTAGGTAAGGCGCACTGTACTTAAAAATGAAACCTGCTGGAGCTTTTTCCTCCAGCAAGGCAGAGGAGCTGGTTGTGTCTTCCAGTCTGTCTTCCATTCTTGTGCCCCCATCTACTGGTTAGTATATGCAGCAGCAGCCTAAGGCCACCAGGTCAACCCACCCTTTAGAGCATTCATTTAGAATGCGCACTCCAGTGCAGAAGGAAAACATCTGTGTCTTACCCGACTGGAAAGTGCTACTCCAAACAAGATCATAAAGGCTCCTGGATCCTTGTTTACTTCTAACAGTAATTGCACAGAATGACATTTCCTTCTTAGATTTCTACTATGGTTATGGAATATGAAAATGCATAAATAAAAGCTCCAGTAGCACTGGCTGTTTCCACACATGTAGTTTCGGACTTGGAGGAAGAGGAGGCGAGTACAGAATCAACTTTAGAACATTGCTCAGGTGTCCTGAATTCCCAGCAAAGTTTTGAAAACACTGAAGCACCTGGAAGCTAACTATGCAGCGTCTTTCAAACAATCTATCCCATGGTAAACATGGACACTGTACAAAACTGCAAATATTTGCTAGTCAAATTTTCCCATTAGTTGTCTGGTTGAATGAAAGGGGGTAATTAGTGATCAGTAAGTCAACAACTGTTATGTATGAAGTCCTACCTCTTTGATAAATACCAGCCGAAACCTGACAGCTGTTATGCCTGATTTTCTAATATTGTTAAGAAGGAATTTTAACTTAACATTTGCACCTTGTATCCTCAGATATGATAAGAAATATGACAATAGTCACTGTTCTGGTCACAGGACGAGAATTAATGACAGGTTACCTAAGCTTTAAAAATCCTGAATTAAATGATCTGATGGCTACACATATTAAAACAAGATGTTTCCCCAAACAATGTTCTATGAAATATAATACCAAAGAACAGGGTTCTTCCAAAGTGTAACACGAAAGTGCCGGTCATTGAGGCCAGTCTGAATGCTTGTGTTTATCCAAGAAACTATAATATGGCAATCTGCATAACAACTGGAAGCAAATCTCACATTCTTTTAGGTGTCTCAGAAGCCTGGGAACCAGTTTCTCAATTTTAATGTTTTCATTTTATCAGCACACGTCAAAGGAATAAAACAAGCACTTATTCTTTAGAAAAAAACAAATGCATCATTTTGTTATCAGAATGTCCCTTTTAACAGGCAGTGAGACTAAAAGGTTGCTTTTAAAATCAGCCTATCGAAACAAGAAGCAGCTCACAACCAGCTTAAAACCAGAAGACTACCATTAGCATTTTCCTTTAAACAAATAAAGATTTGCTGATATACAGAACATAGCCTTTATATTACAAAGCAATGCTTTAAGGAGCAATGCAACTAGCAACATACAGTGCTGGTCAGGCTGCATAGCCTACAGACGGCTCCAGCTGCCTGCATATGCGATGCATACCTTTTATTCTCTTGGAATTGCCATTCTTTTGCTGCTCATCCTCCTCATTTATGGTAAACAGAACAGGTGTATTTGGCTTCACACCTGCCTTCTTGAGTCTCTCTTGTCGGAGAGGCGTTGCTGAACCAGGCATGTTGCTGTTCTTTACAACAAAATATAAATCCCAGACTCCACTTAGCAGCTGCCTAGCTGCAAAGTAGCTGGTCCATTTGTGACAGATCCCGTAAGGCTAAGCAGTTTGCAAACAGCCCACAGATACCAACACCGACTTGGAAAATGAGGGCTTGCAATTTCCTCCACCTTGATATACACACACACACACACACAACAGAAGAGGCCTTAATTAAAGGCCCATCCGTTTGGATGCGTCCTCCTCTTGCTGACCTGTTCAGTCAGTTCCCATGACTTTTTTCTTTCCTGATGCAGTACCTTTCCCCTCCCTGTATCTTCTTCTCAGCTACTGCATACTGAAATATTCAGCAGGCAGTCCAAGAGGAAAAAATATGATACGCCACCATTAACAGTTGCCCTGACAACAGTGACATATCCGAATCAAACGGAGGTCCATGAATGTCGTCTCCTCAGTGGCAGGAAAGCAGTCGGCCGGAATGTTCCCTCAGTGTGCTTGCTGCTGAGGCAGGGCAGGCCAGCATTAAAAAAAGGAGGAGGGGAAAAGCAAAGAGAAAGACAGCAGCCGGCACCACCTAGCAGGCTGGGCTGCTCCTTCTTCTCTCAGAGGCAGGCAGAGGATGGATGGAGCTCTTGCTTGCACAAGCAGAGAAGTTCTGAGGGAGGGACGCTGACAAGCCTGGAGGCAGGTATGTGAATTCTGCCAATTCCTCCATTCCCCTGCAGTCCCCAGATGCATTACCAGAGCAAGGAGCTCAGCTCTCTCCTCTAATTTCACAGCATGGCCCACCTTTTGCAACTGGAGCACATATTCCCTGTAGGAGGGAGATATATTCCGCAAAGGGCAAGTATCTCAAGGTGATGTATGGGCGTTTTCTTGTTAAACCGAAAGGGCTGAGAGCTAGAAAACAGAGGATTCACACCTTGTATCATCTAATATTCCCTTTGGCAAATGTTAACTAATGCAGCACAAAGGTTATTAGCAGCAGCAGTGATTAACGTGGCTGGGACAAAGTACTATTAAAGTTTGCTGGCAGTAAGGTATAACATGACAGTACCTTTTCCTGTTTGAACATAGTCTATCCCTGACTTCTCCCTCAAGTAAGATCTTTGTCTACTATCTGCAATATTTCTACTCTGCCTTTGCACCCCTGCAATGTTTAAAAATGCAATACATAAAGAAGTAATCTAAAATCTTAATAATCCAATCCAAAGATAAACCACAGAGCAGTTAAAATGATAAGGGAACCAACATGAAGAAACAGGAGAGCATGCCAAATACTTGACTGCATGACAGTGAAAGGAAGTAAGTGGGGGGCACAGTGAACCCCCTGAGGAAAGGCGTTTCATAATCAGGGTGAGGCCATGAAGACGGCCGTGTTCTTACCACCTGCACAAAAATGTCCCTTCAGCTGAACCGAGGGAGGAACATGAGTAGGCAGGTGATCCATGAGGCCTTAAGGTGAGCTTCCCCAACCTAGTGACTTCCATATGTATTTGACTACAACTCCCATACTTCCCAGCTGCTAGGAGTGATGGATATTGGGAACGGCAGGTTTATGACTCAAGGCAACAAGCATGCTGCCTTTATACAAATCTATGGTATACTGTGGAAGACTTGTATGGCTGGAAAACTGTATATGGTTCTGGTCACTTCCCCTAAAAAGGGATATTTCCTTCACTGGAAAAAGTACAGAAAAGGGCAACTAAAGTGATTAGAGGTTAGAACTCCTCTGTGAAGAAAGGTTATAATATCTGAGGTGGTTTAGCTTAAAACAGCAGCAGCTAAAGCAGGGGTGTCCAAACTTTTTGCAAGAAAGGCCATATTTGGTGAGGTGAAAATGTGTGGGGGCCGACCATTCAGCCTGACATTCCTTGAACCATTAACATTAAATGCAAATGAACTATTTTATGAAAGACTAAACAAATAACTGCACTAATGTGAAGGGTGATACTGAGATCTCGACTGCATTATATAGGCCAGGTCAAAACAGTGGTTTTGATGCGCAAGATGTCACACAGGTGAAAGTCACTTAGTCTCGGCCTCATGCGGTTCTTGTTAATGTTCATAACCGAGAATGTCTTCTCGCACAAGTATGTCAAACCAAACAAGCTCAGCATCTTCTTAGCAAATGTTCGAATCTCTTGGAACCTGTCTTTATCCAGCTGGCGGTAAAGTTGACAAGAGGGAGCTGTTGGTGCCGACTGCGACACTCAGCATCACACTGCAGCTCAATGAGCTCCAGCTGCAGGTGGTCTGGAGCGTCATCAGGGTCCACAGAGAAAGGAGATGAAAAGAGTGTGATCTCCTTTTCAATAGCTGCAAAATCCCGAAAGCACTGTTGAAACTCCTCTGCCAGAGATGAGATGTCTGCTTCATACCTCCTTATTTGCACACTCATATTGTTCTGTGGAAAACTGGTCATTATTTCCTGCAGCGATGGGAAATGTGTGGTATTGGGCTGCATTTGTGACAGGTGCCTTTGGAAAAGTAGCAGCTTGGTCCCAAAGGCTTTGATATGTGAATACGGTTGGCTTACCACTGCATTTTGCCCCTGAAGGCTCGTGTTCAGCACATTCAGATGTCGTGTTATGTCAACTAAAAATCCAAAATCAGCCAGCCAAACAGGATCAGATAGCTCTGGCATCGGTTGTCCCTTTTTTGCCAAGAATTGTCCGATTTCCTCCCTAAGAGAGTAGAAGCGCTGCAGTGCAGACCCCTGACTGAGCCATCTTACCTCGTTGTGATACACAACATCTCCGTATTCAGCCTGGATGTCGAGTAGAAACTGTTGAAACTGGCGGTGGCACAGGGCTTTGGAGCAAATATAATTAATAGCCTTCATCACCGGTTTCATAACATGATCATATTTCAGATGTTTGGTACAGAGAACTTGTTGGTGAATAATACAGTGGAGTTTTATAGCTTTGCCTCCTTTTTCGCTGACTTTGTTACAGACTAGGGTTGATCATCCACTTCGCTCGCCAGCCACGGCAGGTGTGCCATCCGTGATAATCCCAGTGACTTTATTCCACGGTAGTTTCATGTCATCTACGGCGGAACAAACAGAAACAAATAAATCTGTTCCTCTTGTTTGGTCCTTAAGGCTCTGGAGGTCAAGTAGCTCTTCACTCATATTCATGTCATTGTCCACTCCTCTCAAAAAAATCAATAACTGAGCAGTGTCAGATGCATCCGTGCTTTCGTCGCAGGCTAACGAAAAAAAGTCAAACTCCACTCCTTTTGCCTCTGTCTCTTAATATCAGATGAAACGTCTTCAGTTCTCCATACCACAGTGTTACGAGCCAGGCAAACATTGGCAAACTCTTTCTTCTTCTCAGGACAAATTTTCTCCACCATTTTCATCACACAGTCTTTAATAAATTCACCCTCAGTAAAAGGTTTGCAGTGCTTGGCAATCAGCGTTGCCACCTCGTAGCTTGCCTTTGTGGCATTTTCGTTTGACTCGCGGGCTCTTGTGAAAAAGTGCTGCTGTGCCGTTAAAGCAGCTTCCAGTTCCTTCAATTTTTCGCCGGGTTCGTTCCCAGTTAGCTTGTTGTAGTTAGCATGTTTCGTCTGATAGTGCCTCTTGATACTGAATTCCTTGAAAACAGCCACAGTCTCTTGGCAAATTAGGCAGACATAGTTGTTTCGTATTTCAGTGAAAAAATACTCCAATTTCCACTTGTCCTGGAAGCGGCGGCCCTCGCTGTCAACTTTCCTTTCTTTAGTTACAGTCGCCATTTTAGAAATGGGCACACAAGCCTTGTGTCACAAGGGTCACGTGGCGAGAGTGCTGACTCAGGTCTACTGCCATCTTCTGGTGAAATATAACCCCCAGCCATGAAGGAGCCGGAGGCAGCAGGGGACAGCTGCAGGAACCGCTGTGCAGTGAAGGGAAAAACGCCGGCCGGAGGGGATGAGTGACAGGCTGAGCCGGCGGGGAGAAGAGGCTGTGGGCCACTCGAAATTTGAAAACGGGCCACAATTGGCCCCCGGGCCGGACTTTGGACATGCCTGAGCTAAAGGGTGATATGACGGGTACACAAAATTTTGCATGGTGTGGAAAAGGCGGACAGGAACACTTTTTCTCCCTTTCTCATAATACTGGAACTCAGGATCATCCCATGATCTGGAGCTGATCCACGGCAGATAAAAGGAAACACTTCACACAGTGCAGATTTAGAATTATGGAACTTGCTGCCACGACTTGCTGTGCGGCCACCAGTTTGGATGGCTTTAAAGGGTGATGGAATTAATTCATGGAGGAATGAACAGCTAGTTGTCCTGATGGCTTTTTAAATGCCACTTCCACCATCAGAGCCAGTATGCCTATGTACACCAGCTGCTGGGGAATATGGGCAGGGGGTGCCGTCACACTCATGTCCTGCTTGTGGGTTTCCCATGAGGACTGTGTGAGCAGAACGCTAGACTTGATGGACCTGGTTCGGATCCAGAATAGCTCTTCTTGCATTCTTAACCAGTGCATTGCATTGCACCAGAAACAAACTGGCAACCAGTGAAGTTGACAAAAGAACAGAATGATACACTCCTTTAAAATTGGCTCTAATCAGAAGTCTCATGGTTGCTTTTTCACCAGCTGAAGTTTCTAAATGGTCTTTTGGGCCAGATCCAGTCTGAAGTCGCAGAAACACGTAACTACTTTTTTCTCCCATTAAGACAAGATGCTCCAATCTGGTGCCCAGCTCCACATCCCTCCCAATTTTTATTGAATCTTTATTCAGTATAAGGTAATTAACCAGGAGAATGCCAATGCTGCAAAACAACATGCTTACAACTCTACTTTTATTCCCCTGGAAAGCCTCTGGCCCCCTTGTGGGCCCAGAGCCATCGCTTGAAAATAAACATGGTGGATGGCTGCCCACCAGCACGCATGTATTGGTGCATGCCTATTTTGCCTGTGGTATGTAGGTGTGTTGCCTCATTCCTCTGGGACCACCTGTTGGTGCCTCAGATGTAAAATGCTGGGCTATTCAGCAGCCTATACATTTGAAAATAAATGAATTTTCAGATGACATGCATTTCCTGGATCCATTTCAGTCTGTAGGTACTCAAACAGCTTCAACCACCCTGATGATTGTTATGATAAAGCTATTGGTGCTGATCCTTGCATCCTTCCTTTCCTTAAATCCTTCATACATAAAGGAATGACTGAGAGGCACAATCAGGCTTCACTAGGAGGAAATAGAGATGAATGGCCTCTTGGAGGCAGAGCTTCTTGGACTATATGCAGCCCACAGTCTTTCACGAAAGACAAGAAAGCTGCTAGATGATATTCTGGTGAATCATTCAACTTCTTGCATTTCTGCTTTGTATGTGCTTGCTGGACTTAATCTAATGTTAGTTCAGTTTAAGAGTAGACCTGTTGAAAGGGTACTTAAGTTAAATTAATACTGGATAGAACCAATATATTTTATGGTGTGAATTTCTGTACTGTAGATGACCTTCATTGTGGCAATATTACCGTTCTACACAAAATAGTAGATTCAGACTATTTTACTTCCAATAACATGTTCCCTCTTCTAAACCACAAGCTGCTGTTTAAACAGATTAGAGCAGACTTCCATGAGAGATTCTTCCTTTAAGGTTTCTGTTTTTACTATTGCCCTCCATTAATATTTCCACATGTGCCCCAAATTAAGTCCTCTCTATTATGGCTTTGCACCCAGTAGGTTTTGTTATAAAATTATATATCAGGGAATCCTGCTTTTTTCTGTTTAAAGGAACAAATAAATAAGCATCACTTGGAGCAGCAAGAAAGTGCTGGATGCAAAGCATGGTGAAAACGGGCCACAACTGCCCCCAGGAGTAGCGCCACAGGGAGGTCAGGCAGTAAAAGATGGCTGTTCCATGGGACAGCCATCTTCTCTACATCAAAAAGAAAGGAAAAAAATTCCCTCCTATAGTAAACAGTGAAGAATATCAAAAGCAAAGGAATAAAAATATTTAAAGTGTAGTAAGCTATGGGTGGTTTTTAATTTGGATGGTTCTATCCTAAAAGCCAGCTATCTATAAATAAATAAATAAATAAATAAATAGGGACACTCAGGAAATACTTGCTTGAAAAAGAATGTCTTAGTCAGCACTCAGAAAAGAGCTATGTCAGAGTTGGATTGGCAGGAAATGCCACGGAGAGGGTGCCAATGCACTCAGCACTCTACTCGGAGTAGACTCTGGATGGACTTCAGGCCCACGTGGCACACCCAAGTCTACCTCATCAGGTGACCTGAGCAATCAGGCAGGTTGATCAGGCAGGAGGCGTGTTCTCAAGGCTTTAACAGTGGTTCCACATAGCCTGACTCTTAGAAGGAAGTCGTTTCTGTGTAAATACGCACCCAGCGCACAGAGTCCTTATGTGAGGGGCCTCCATCCATGAAGCAATGTGGCCACATGTGAGACAGTCCTGGACTGCACCACGTGTTCTCACTGTGGTGCGGCAGGGAGAAAGGGAGCCAGGCTTTCTGCACAGCTCCACAGCAGTAGGACAGACTTCCCCAACCCGGTGCCCTCTAGAAGTGCTCAGCTATGACTCTTACCAGCCACCTGGAGGAAGGCAGAAATAGGAGCTCTCTCCAAGCAAGGACATGGTGACTTAAGCACAGGAAAGGCCTGCATCAAATTATAGCCCTTGACATAGGTTGCCCTGGACTTTGTTATGCAAATGATATGCAAAGCAGCCTTGGTTATTAGTCAGTAGAAACATGACATAAATAAAGATATGCAGTGCACTCTAATTTCCCCTACAGCTCAGTAATTTGAATGCCTTTCTCCTGTTTCAGGAATGGGGGAAAGACTTCCACCCCAATAACACGCTTGGGCATGTTTTGCTACTTGTATATTTGCCTGATTTCAAAGTGGGAACGAAAACATGCTGATGATTACATAGTGCCTCCATAATTGAGACGGATATTAAAAGGTATTAAGATTAATTGTCTTTGGCATGACAAATCCTTTTCCAGCCTTAGAACAGATGAATCCTGACTTCTGTATGCGTGTGCTCAGAGGCGCTGTCTTGTGCTCTCTCACAGTGATAGAGGTGCTTCAGGATTTATGTATTTGTTCTGAACGCACTGCTTTCAACTAACACAAGTTGCCTCTGCCAAGTTACCATAAATGAAGATCTCTAGCTCCCAAGAAATCATTACCCCACAGATATTTTTCTGGGCCACACCCACTCCTTTCAAAATTATGCAAATGTATTTCCCACAGTGACATTAAAGGCACTTTATTATATCTTTCACTTTGTTATGGAGGTCGTAGTGCTGAAGTGTTCCTTAATTATTTTCATGGCCCGACCCATGAATGTGGACACACTCTGGACCTGGTTTTCTCGACAGGGCAGGAAGAGGGTGGTCTGAGGGTGAGGAATTAATGTCTCACACCCCTGTCATGGTCAGATCACTTCCTCATGAGGTTTGTGCTCGAGAGCGGCCTCTCCCTCTGTAAGGGTGCGGACCCGATTGTGTGGATCCGCCCCCAGAGCTGGATGGATCCGGACGGATTCCTGAAGGCCCTGGGGGAGTTTCTGGCTGACAAGACTGGTGCTCCTGTCAAGGCTCTGGTCGAATTATGGAAAGGGGAGATGACTAGGGCTGTTGACACGATCGCTCCTAAGTGTCCTCTCCCGCCAGGCAGAGCCCACTCTTCCCCTTGGTATACATCTGAATTGCGGGCGATGAAGCAGGCTGGGAGACGGCTAGCGCGTTGGTGGAGGAGATCACAGGATGAATCTGACTGAACACATTTAAGAGCCCATTATTGGGCCTATGCTGTGGCGGTGAGGGCGGCAAAAAAGAAATTCTTCTCCATTTCCATTGCCTTCTCAAAATGCCATCCGGCGGAGCTTTTTCATGTGGTACAAGGCCTGGTCCGCCCTGGCCTTAAGAACGATCTGGTTCCACCCTCGAAGGCCCGCTGTGATGACTTTGCCAAGCATTTCAGGGAGAAAATTGGTCAGATTCGTCATGAGCTAGACTCTACTAGTGACTCAGAGGCTTCTGGGGAGATACCAATGTCACCGTCTGGTCCAAAATTAATGGATGATTTTCAGTTATTGTGGCCTGATGATGTGGACAAGGTGCTTGGACGAGTATGTCCCACCACTTGCCTATTGGACCCTTGCCCATCTTGGTTAATAAACAAAGCCAAGCACGGGATTGGGATCTGGATCTTGGAAGTGGTTAACGCTTCTCTGAGGGAGGGTCGGGTACCTGCCCCTTTAAAGGAGGCAGTAGTCCGACCGGTCCTGAAGAAAGCGTCACTGGATCCAGAGATGGCCACTAATTATAGACCAGTAGCCAACATCCCGTTTCTGGGCAAGGTGTTGGAGCGGGTGGTGGCGAGATAACTCCAAGCACTCTTGGATGAAACTGATTATCTGGACCCATTTCAGTCCAGCTTCAGACCCGGGTACGGTACTGAATCTGCCTTGGTCACCCTGTACGATGACCTGTGCAGGGAGAAGGGCAGGGGAGTGCGTCGCTGTTGGTTCTTCTGGACCTCTCAGCGGCTTTCGATACCATCAACCATAGTATCCTTCTGAATAGGCTAGTGGGATTGGGGGGTCGGAGGCACTGCTTTGCAGTGGTTCCGCTCCTATCTCAATGGCCGATTCCAGAAGGTGGTGCTGAGGGACTATGGCTCTGCACCATGTCAGCTATGCCATGGAGTACCGCAGGGATCCATTTTGTCCCCTTTGCTGTTTAACGTCTACATGAAACTGCTGGGAGAGGTCATCAGGAGGTGTGGGCTGCGGAATCACCAGTACGCTGATGATACCCAGCTCTACCTCTCATTTTCCACCAATCCAGGTGAGGCAGTCGCTGTGCTGAACCGGTACCTGGCCAAGGTAATGGGCTGGATGAGGGCCAATAAACTGAAGCTCAATCCAGACAAGACAGAGGTCCTGTTGGTTGGTGGATCAGGCTTTGGGGATGGTGAATTGAACCTAGTCCTGAATGGGGTTGCACTCCCTCTTAGGGACAAGGTTCGCAGCTTGGGAGTGCTCCTTGACCCAGAGCTTTCACTGGAAGCTCAGGTAACAGCGGTGGCGAGGAGCGCTTTCTTTCAGCTTCGACTGATCCATCAGCTGCGCCCCTACCTGGAGTACGACTGCCTGGCGACAGTGACACACGCGTTGGTGACTTCCGGACTTGACTTCTGTAATGCGCTCTAAGTAGGGCTACCCTTGAAGACGGTCCGGATACTTCAATTGGTTCAAAATAGAGCTGCCAGGCTGCTAACGGGGACTGGGCGTTATGTTCACATGACTCCAGTCCTCCATCAGCTTCACTGGCTTCCCATTGAAGTCCCAGGCCCAATTCAGGGTGTTGGTGATGACCTATAAAGCCTTAAATGGCTTGGGTCCTGGTTACCTGAAGGAGCACTTACGTCCATATATGCCCGTCCGCCCCTTGAGATCTGCGGGAGAGGCCCTTCTCCGGGAACCCTCTGTGAAGGAAATTAGGAGGGTGAGTACTCGGAGAAGGGCTTTCTCTGCGGTGGTGCCCAATCTATGGAATATGCTCCCCAGAGAGGTCTGCCTGGCACCGTCATTGTTTTTCGGCGCCAGGCAAAGACCTTTTTATTCAAATGTTATTTTTAATATTATTTATTCATTTTATTCTTTGGCCAGGGTGACTTAATTTATTTTGTTAATTTATATTATTCTATTTTGAAGTTTATTTATGGTTGTGAGCTGCCCCGAGGCTTCGGCAAATGGGGCGGCATAGAAGTCTCCTAAATAAATAAATAATAAATAATATTTTTGCTCTTATGTTCTGTTAAGTCATCTTCAACTTATTGAGATCCTAGGAATTACTCCCTCCAAAATGTGCTGTTCGTGACAGCCCTGCTCAGCATTTGTAAACTAAAGGCTGAACTATAAAACCATTATAACATCAAGTAAGTGGCCCCTAACTGTAAAAACTTCATGGAAGCTTATTTTTAAAAATAGCTTAAATAAAAATATAGAAGCCCACACACAGAACACACATAAGCTTCAGATCAGCATTACAAAGATACAGAGGTTATTTTGCTGCATTTCGGTCTTATTCCAGTTAATTCTTTGCATTTCTCTCTTGCTCTCTTCTTTTGCTTCAATTTTTGTGGGACAAAATTGTATAGAAGTTACTCCACTGGCCAGGAAGTTTTTGTCCCCATGGAGGCAGCAATGAATGTTTGGAGGCAGCTTACACTGAGACATCAGCATCTGCCTCTAATGTTGCATTTGCACTGGTGTAACAAGCCCTGGGCATGGATTCTGGAGTAGCCAGTTTGAGTAGCAGTACGGATCCAAGACACATGACCACTCTCTCAGATTTAAGCACAGCGCCACTGGCTGAGCTATAGTAAGCTTACACTATAATTTCATAACTCAAAGAAAATGCTAATACCATTATTTTGCCACTATTCACCTAACAATGCCTTTCAGTCCCAATCCTGAAATTGCAAATTGCAAACTTGGTCTAGTCATGCAAGCGCATGAGGCATTGATGTTAATAGCACCTGGACTCATGAGTGACTCATGTGCCAATAAACACAGAACTCGGCTGCTCACAACAGCTTTCCTGGCCCGAATCACACAAGGCAGCGGGCGGTTTGAGAAGGGCCCTGGGCAGTTCTCCGAGTGGTCCCCCTTCTTCTTGCTATTGCCACCGCCAGCCAGTCACTTGCCCACTGTGGCCCAATTCATGCGACTGCCTGGAGGGAGAGGACAAAGCAAGCGGAGGATGCCACGGTTTGCGTGGGAAAGCTGATGAACCAGCAGGCCCCCAAGAGCACCCTGTGAGCCTCACAGAGAGCCCAGATACAGGCCAGTGTAGTGGCATACAAATCAAAATAATAAACAAGCAAGAGCCACAGCAAGGCTCAGCGACTGAAAGGGCAGGGGGACTGAGGATCTCAGCAGTGGACGCCACACCCTGGTGCTAGGTGCAAATGGAGCTTCCGGTATACTTTACAGTATATATTGATCTATTGTGCATACCTTGGAGCAGATGTGGATATTTACATTTGATCCAAGGGATATATTTGAGTTATGCACATAAGAATACCTTCTAAAATGCTGAAAAGTACACTTTGATCTTCCAGTGAAAACCTGCTGATCCAAATGGTTAAGATCAGCATCTGATTAAAAAGCATGAAAACTAAGCAGAGCCATTCCAGAATGACACTATCTGGCGGTGGAACCTCCCTCGACTCAAATGTGAACAGCTCCATCTTGTGGCGCTACCAGTGTCTAACTCAAGTCAGGCAAACATCTAACTGTAAGCAGCTGGCCCAATAGAAACACAGCACTGGGAGCTCTAGACCTTTTTCCCCATCTGATCTTACACAAGATTATGTGCTGAATCTGTGCCTTCAGAGAGGCAGGTTGTCCTCTGCATTTTCAGCCCTGCCTGGTGGTCTATTCTGTACGTGTAGCAACAGGAGGGAAGGGGAGATGGGGAGATGGATTGATACATTAGATATTATGCCCCTTCTTACATTATATTCACTATATAATGCAATTGTTTTCTAACTGAATATTTATAGGGCCATTTATTGGGTCTTTAGAAACAAAATAACAAAGACAAGCTTGCCTTCAAGAAACATTTCTACTGTCACAAAAACTGTCTTTTTGGGGTGGCAACTATCCATCAAGATCCAAGCAGAAGTCTCACAGGTAAAGCATGAAGAGTAGTCAGAGTGTGCTTTTTTCTCTGCTGTGAGCACAGCTTCCTTCAGGCTTTCTAAACTGCTCAACAGGCAGACTGACCAGCAGGCCAGTGTCTACTAAAGCACTGTAGGTATATTTATATGTTTCTGCATATATGTTTATCTTGCAAAGCAAAATATGCTGCAGTTAAGTGTTGCAAAATTGTTTCAGAGATTAGAAGAGAAGTTTGTGAAAATAAAGCACTAGACAGCAAGGCAGTTTTTCCTCGCCCAGACTCAGCCTACAAAAGCAAAGCAAAATTGTTACTCTAAACACTAAGGTTTTTCAAAATTTAATCATAGAGTAAATCAAGGCTATAAGGGTTGGGTTCCTTTAAAGCTATTGATCTGATGTAAAAATACTTCTATATTACAACTAAACATATATAGAGTATATGTTGTGTAGAGAACTATCTATATGGTTTTCTCTTTCTCCCCTATTTTTAAAAAGAACACTGAATTAGAGCACTATCTATGTTTAGGACTGATGCATTATTTTCCTTTCATCACCTTTAACAAAGGACATCAATTCAGAGATATAGATCAGGAGGCAAGTGTAGGAGAGGTTTAAAGAAAAACCTGGGTTATTTCTGCCACAAGATTATAAAGAAACAACTTGTTTCTAAACACTTGGCATAGCACACCACATAGAGGAGGATTAAATGGATTAGCCACCATGTAACACTGTGTTCCGTTGCAGTGCTAAAGGGAATATAAACTGGTTAGGGAAAAGCACTTATTAAGATGTTCTTGCTTGCTGCATATCAAGGCTGGGTAAACTTTGATACTGTATACCAGGTTAAAAAGTAGCTTTTTAAAAGTATCTTCCAGAAAATGAAACAAAACAGTTTTTCCTGTGCTTACATAGTGCCTTGGCAACATGTATGCAATATGCAGAAAGAGGAACAAGATCATCGACTGGGTTCTAGATCAAATCAAGCCAGAACCTTCCCTGCAAGCAACAATGTCAGAACTACGACTATTCTTACTTAAGAAGGCAAGATATACTGGAGAAGACAATCATGTTAGGGAAAGTCAAAGGCAGAAGAAGAAATATAAGATGGACTGATCCCACAAAGGAAGACACAGCCTTTATATGGCTGAGAAGATCCATCAAGAACAGTCCATTTTCGAAAGCTTTCATTCATAGGGTCCCTATAAATTGGAATTATCTTGACCCAACAACACATGTGAAGTGCAACGCTTCTAGAATGTACAATGTTTAAGACCCCAGTCTAGCCCAAGGGAAGTACTTCTATTTAATACGCATCACATTTCGCATGAGAAATAAGCATGTGCTTAAATGCCAACTGAAATCAAAAGGGCTCACAAATGTTTACTTTTGTTGGATTACACCTTAAGTTTTTATTAAGATGTAGTCCTATGTACATTTTCTTTGCAGAAAGAACTCAGTGATGCTTATCACCAAGTACAGAACTGGATGGTTCATCTCACACTTTTTATACTATTTTGATTCTCCAGTTGGACAGCATTTTTTTAAAATTTCATACACTTTGGTCCTATCTAGGCATTCATGAACAGAAGGAGCCATTCTGTTTGCAGATGGGATCAAGATTCGACGGAAAACCTGCCAGAGGAAAGGCAATGACATTATTTTTGCAGACTGCCCCCTGCGCTCGCTTCTTCATTCCAAGCCCTCCAGAGCAACTTTTGGGGGCACCAGATATTGTACAAGGTAGGGGAGATTTGTGAAATTTTCTTTCCCATCACTTTTCTGCTGGTGGGACCATCTGTGAACAAAGCTCACGGAAGCGGTATCACTGCCATTGGGAACAAACTCACAGCAGTTTATATAGCAAAGCGCCACCATCTTGACTTGTATTGTCTTAATAATTCACTGGTGTAAACTAAATGTTAATTACACCTTGCAGGTGGGTAGCAAAGACTCACCCCGAATATGCTTTCGATACGTGCCTTGTGCTATGCTTTCAAAGTTACACAGTACATTTATTGTATTTTGATATTACAAAAGCACTGTGCCTATTTTGCACCTGATTGATAAGCCAGGGGAGCAGTATCACTTTCCATGGTGCTATGTACCATGACTCGTTTGTTGACCCCTTTTATTTGTTCTTTAACTAGCCCTCCTAAGTATGCTGCTCACCCAGCTTTGTGGTATGAAGCTGATTGCAAGACAATCGGTATGGACAAAGCAGCCTCAATGCAGGCTGCTGGATAAGAAACTTCTCATGTCCTTGCCAGTCAACAATTCCACTGTTTCATTCTTGGAATGGAAACTAGAAGCCTGTTGCCGTTAAAATGGTTCACACATACCATCTGCCTTTCAGAATGTCCAATATTTATTGGGAAGCTGCCAAGCTTTAAATGAAAGGGGATTTCCAACACTGCATGCAACCACACCTTTGTGATGGTAGAATTTCTTAATATTTCCTCTGTCTCTTCCCCACCAATATCTGAAGCAGAGGAGAGTGACCTCTTTCAGCTGAGGCTCAGTTCAGCTCTTGGGCTACCATATTCCAGTATTGGGCATAGCTGAAAGCAAAAATTGTGGGGAAAAAGGGAAGTCCAAACTAAAATATCAGCATCTTTAAGCCTCAGTGGAAACATTTCAACTTTTCAGAATGTCAGGGAAAATATCCAAAGGCTGGGAAACCATCAAATGATTGATGGGCAGGAGAAAAGGGTTAAGGCCAAATGAGTCCGGCCTTCTGGGGAATCCCAATTTGGCCCTGGCCCTGCATCAAAGATCTAAAAAGAATTGGTTTTAGGATTAACAGCTGCAATTCTTAACTCTGACCAGGATGATGAGGGTCAGTCAGATCAGCAGCATCAGAGGCAGAGGGAAAAGATATGGACCTGAACAACATCATTACATCTAGGTCTACACTAGAGTCAGAGGGCCCTAAATTGAGGCCTGTAAGTCCACAAGCACCAAGCCTGCACCCTTGAGGAGTTGCTGCTGCCACTTTTGCCTATGCCTGTTCATCACCACACACACAGCACCCGAGAGCCAGTCCCCAGACCAGATAATCATCCTTTCTCTTTGTTCCTTGAGAAAGGGAGCAAGTCAAAGAGTATGAATGTGGGCCTTGAGGAATAAAAAGCAAGGTTCTTGTATGAAACTCTGGCCTGCCTTGCTGTCCCATGGACATTCCTTGAAACACAGGTTGTCCCTTTTATTTGGATCAGGAACGAGTCGACTTACAGCCCTTCAGTTATTTTGGTCTACAACTTCCACAATGCCTTACCTTACCATTGGCTTTGCTGACTAGGGGCTGATCAAAATTGTAGTCCTCCAGCTTTTGGCCTGTCGATTGCTTATGCCTAATTTAATTAATCATGCTCAGGGTTCGGCAACCTGGTGCCATTTGGTCTGGATGACAATTTCCATCAGAGTCAGCCAGCAGTCAGGATTGCAGGACAAAGGATCTGGAAGGTATCAGGTTGGTGAAGGCAGATAGAACAAGGCTAGTTCTTAGTGAAAAGAGAGGAGGAAGAGGAGGATTTCTAGCTAATTTCTGAACAGTTTGTTTGTTTATTTATTTTATTTAGAAAATTTCTATGCCGCCCCATTCGCCGAAGCCTCGGGGCGGCTCACAAATATATCAATTAAAATATTATACAATAAAAATATAAAACAAGTTAACAATATAAAATAAGTCGCCCTGGCCGATTTACAGATGTGCTGCCTTCCCTACATCAAAGAAGAAAATCTACTTCTACTCTAAAGGAAGAAAGCTGAGTATAACTCTGGGATATCTTCAGATAAGGTCACCATATATAATTCCACTTCTTAAATAACACCTACCTCTCACTCGGGACTGCAGGTGGCACAGTGGTTTAAACCGCTGTGCTGCTGGGCTGGTAGATCAAAAGGTCGCCGGTTAGAATCTGCACAACAGGGTGAGTTCCCATTGCTCCGTCCCAGCTCCTGCCAACCTTGCAGTTCGAAAGCATGCAAATGCAAGTAGATAAAAAGGTACCACTTCGGTGGGCAGGTAACAGCGTTCCGTGCACTTCGGTGTTTAGTCATGCTGGCCACATGACGACGGAGACTGTCTGCGGACAAACGCTGGCTCCCTCGGCTAGGAAACGGAGATGAGCACCACCCCCTGGAGTCAGGCATGACTGGACTTAATGTCAGGGGAAAACCTCTACCTTTACCTCTCACTCATGCCCTGTTGGGCTTCCACCACCCCATTCCCTGGATGGCACTCAAATGGTTCATTCTAGGGAAAGCAAATGCAACTGTGGAGTCTGCATAGCCGCATGTTACTGGGTCACATCAACAGTGGCCATTTCCACACCTGGTCATTGCTTAGAAGGACATGCAATTCTCTAAATTCTAGCCTTTTAGTGAATGTAATTACCAGCCATGCATTAATATAAGATGTTCAGCTCACTTCAGCAAAAGCAAAGTGAAAGACATGCTACTCCCAAGGGTTGTGGAAAGTGGTAATTCTATGATAGACTAGATCAAGTAAATATTTGTGAGGTGAGAGAGAGAAATCTTTAGAGTCATCCAGCAAAAATTTGACAATACATAGGTTTTAGGGTCTGCTTGGTATAGTCATTTCTGAACATATGCAGGAAATTTTGAATGCAGACAAAATCATTTAATCTGCTCCAAGCCAGATAGGAGCACTAAGGTCCATTGAAAATAATATGCTGTGAACCCTTAAGTCTGCACAATGTCAGCTACACATGTTCTTCACAACTGACAAGAATTAACTTTTGATACCTTTTGTGCCAGGGATTAAAAAACAAAGTGTGAATTGTCTCAACATCTTGTTTCATGCCTTAGGTTTCTTCTACAATTAGGGCCAGGAGAAGCAACAATCTGCAACAGTTCCAGAAACAAGTAGGACCTGCAGTGTTTTTATTAACAATATTAATGCAACAATAGATTTAACTTGTAGTATAATATAAATGAATGCTCTTCATATTATAGCCAAGGTCCAGTGTTGCCCAAGCACTACTGAGACCCACCACTGCCACAATGGGGAGCCAGTGAATCCTGAAGCCACTGGAAATTAGCCGAACACTGCAGTCCTGTCCGGTAGTCCTGCTGTCCAGTCCCATTCTGAAAAGTAGGCTAGTGTGAGGAGGGAGGGGCAAGCTGTAAAAACAGAAGTGAAACCTTTTAAACAGACTACCCCACAAATCTCTGGATCTTTTTCTGTGTACCCTGAGGTTAATCTTATTATTCCTTCCCTGGAGGAGAACACTTATAATGGCAGCAGGCCATAAAGAGACCCAGTTTCAATTTTAATGAAGTTCCTCTACCTACAGGTAAGGCAGGCACTTGTGCAAATCTTGTAGAAAACCATGATTTAACTCGAGTCTTACTGGCTGGTGACTTAAATTGATTTGATTTAAATCAAATCCATCCTGGGGCAAGATGGCTGTAGCAAATGCAGGACCATTCTAGAGGAAAACAACCTTTTCATTTTCAATATACTTGGGACTGGTGTGGAGATTCACCATCCAGCAAGGCAATGACCCTAAGCACATACCTAACGTAACACTGGGGTGGCTTCAGAACAAGAATGGCCCAGTCAATGCCCAGACCTCAGTCTGCTCAACAACCTGCAGCAACGGTCTATCAATGGCTCCTATCCAACCTGACAAAGCTGGAGCAGTTTTTCCAGGAAGAACTGGCAAACTTGTAAGATCCAGATGTGCGAAGCTGATAGAGATTTATCATAGCTCTAATTGTTGCCGCAGGCGATTCTACTAAGTATTGACTCAGGGGGTGAATACTTACTACACAACCAACCAGTGCCATTTTGTTTTTGCTTACTTAACTCTTCATACCTTTGCAGTGTTGTCTATCTGGTGTACATTAAGTGGTAACAATGCCAAGCGGGTCCAATTCAGTTCTAGGATGTGACACAACAAAATGTAGGAAAGTCAAAGGGGCTGGATACTTCTGCAAGAAGCTGTAGGCACAACTGCAACATTGGTTCACATTTAACAGAACTCATTAGCACTGTTATTAGTCACGAACAGTTGCTTTCCCAAATCCTCTCTGACTGATGTCTGCTCCATCTGCCTCATTTCTTCACCACACTGTTCTCTTCCCCGAGCTTCCTTCTCAGCTACACCACTTCATTCTGCTACTGGCTGCCACCACCACAGCCTCCTCCTCCTCCTCCCCCCCCCAAAGCCTTTTATTCCTTTTCCTGCCACCAACAGTCCTTTCAAACTAGCATGCCACTCCAACCCACATACCTCAAAGCTTCCAAGGACAGGTATTACAGCTCACCTTCACTCCTACTCCTCAGGACCAAGCAGAGCCTTTTCTGATTTTGTAGCTGTCCTTTTAGCTAAATTTCCAACTCCTCCACCAAGGAAATCGTCTGTTTCCTGCCCCTAATCTTTTCTCATTTTCTAGAGGAACATCCCAGTCCCACCCAGAATGAAGTAACTGCATCCCTTCCACATTTGCATCACATGCAGCACACATGGACTGTTTCAGCATCATTTCGTAGTGAACTAAGCAGGCCATTGTGCAAGATTTTCTCACGTACAAGTATTTAATTTCTGTACTGAACAGAAATAAAAGGGGTTGAACCAAAGGTCCATTGGTCAAATATAGCCTACATAGGTGCCAATTGCCCCTTATGGCCCCTCCCCTTTCTCCCAGATGCTATTAAGTCTTTTTCTCATTCCAAAAGGCTTAAAATCTCTCCAAAGGCTTAGTTACTAGTAGTAAGAGCTTTAAGGTACAATATGCCGGTATTTTTGTTATTTTCACCAGACTCACTGCCAGATTTAGCCCTCAGGCATAGCAACCAACTCCTAAACCTCTCTGTACAAAACTTTAATTTCACTGTTTCTGAAAATGGCCAGGTGAATCTCTGTTGCGTCTCTCTGATAACAGTAATAATGCCTGCAGAAAGAAAACAGCTCCATGAGGAAGGAGGGAGAGAGGGAGGAAGGAGCAATACCACACAAGGGCAAATAAGAGGGAAAGAAAGCATGACGAAGAAAGGGCTTATTTCAATGTTTGGATTTGCCAGTGCAATTACAATATAGATAAAAGTAAACACGGAAGTACAGAACAGAACACAGAGCACACACTACCCAAATCACCTGCAGCACTGAGCAACCTTAAAACGAGAACACAGTGAACCTGAAGATGGCTATTTCTGCTCTGAAAGTTACTACAAATTAAGATGTCAGACCCTTCATCAGACACACCATGCCACAATGCTAGGAAGTGTGTTTTCGGATATACATTCAAATTTATTGCCATGAGTCATTCCATTAGGGCCAAGGAAAATTATCCATGCATATATCCACGCACAGGCTTTTCGAATGCAAAGTGTACACCTGCCTTATAGCAGAAAGCTTTCAAGTCAGATTAACTACACTTGGTGAAACCCAGTATGTTGAAAGCTTATGCTCTCCAAGTTGCTGCCAACTGAGCAGTAAAACCTCCAGAAGATAGAGTTTAAAAATAAACACAGTATTTTAACTTTGGTTATATAAACTAGTGCCAATTTTAATCAAAAGAGCAAAATGCAAAGGCAATAATTGAACTGCACAACTAAAGCTCCCTCCTCCACAATGTGTAGCTAAGGAGACAGAGAGGGGATAGTTACTGGAGGGGAGGGGAAGAGAAAGCCTTCTTGTATTGCGAGGCTGCAGGCCTGCATCACCACAAATCCCCCAGGACCAGAGGTGTCGTGCTGCTGTCTTCTGAGACTTCAAATGAGGAGTAGGAAGAAGACCTATAAAAGCCCAGTTCCTGCAATAAGAATGTAGGACCAAAGTCTACTGTCCAGAATCCCATTTCTACAAGTGCCAGACAGGTGCCCCTGGAAAGCCTTGCTAATAAGCAACTGATTAACAAAGTTTTGAAGGATACTGGACCTACTGAACATTCATCTTCCCTGGTTAGAACAGCTTGACTTAAACTTGAAGGGTGTGTGGACAGAAACTAGGAACACAGGATAAATAGGGCAAGAAGGAAAATAAAGAGAGACAAAGGCAGGATTATTTCAAGGCAGGAGACGGAATGATTAAAAGATCCAGCTGGACCTTATAAGTGTTTAGGGGCTGTGATATTCACATCTCTGAAACAGGGCACATGATATTTAAAGAGCACAGCTCCTGAGTTGGTGTAAAAAAATGTAGCCTTCTCCAACCTTGTCCTCTCCAGATGTGTTTGACTGGAACTCCCAGCATGCCTAGCTCATGCGGGGAACTGCAGTACAACACATCTGGAGGACACCAGGCTGTTCTGGGGGTCAGTTTTGCTGGCAATCACCCACCCCCACATACCCCCACATGCAACAGTATTACGTTTTTAGCATTCTCCAGGAACCCCACTTGGGGAATGGAGTCCTCATGCCTGGGGTTCTACACAAATCAGCACAAACTCTGGCATAGATTTGGAGGGGACCAGATTTGGGGAGGGAACAGGTGTGTGTCTGGGGGGGGGGTCACAGCAGTGCTCTCTTAATGGCCAGTTTTGTTATCTTGGGCTCCTTTAACTTGTAACTTATTTAATCCCAGCTTTTAGTGCTCATTTTTATTTTCTTGTCCCTACAAAAAACATGCACCATGTGATAGTCAAAATTTTCAAAATGCCAGCAAACGCCAGAAGTAACAACTCTGTTCTTTCTTCTCAGTTGTGTCACACCACCAAAAAAGCCCATGAGCTAATCACAGAAAATACTAACACAAGCTGCAGCAATTAAGATGCTTCTGCAATAGGGTGACCTGAGCCAGCCCTTTTGCAGTAACACAGCACTTGGCAGATTTGTCCCTTCTTCTTCGGCCAGGGTGACTTTAACCATTGCACAACATTCAGACAGACATTCAACAAGTGCAGTTTTCCCCCTCACTCCATGTCTGCTGTGATGAGCTGCAACCTACTGCATTTTGTTTCTCGAGCAGTTGCAGCCTCAGAGAGAGAAGGGAAAACAAAGGTAGCAAATATTTCATTGAAGTTTCTGAGAGCCCGCCTTTTCCCACAAAATCCCTTGTACATCCGAACTTTCAAAATAATGGCCTGATTCAGAGAAACACTTGTTTTGATTTTGATGGTTTTATTTCCATTTAAGGGATCTGGAACCCAGCACCCTTGAACACAAAGCAATCACAGAGGCAAACAAATGAAGACAACAGTTGCAAACACAGCCGACACTTGCTAAAGAGCACACACAACTGTAACCAAACCACTAAATTCTAATGCATTTAATTACAAAGTGTATCTATATATATCGTATGTGGAATAAGATAAAAATATACAATGCCCCTCTTAACGTGTTCAGGAATCAAGGACTTGTTCCTCTCAGTTTGCTTTCCTTGTTATTTCATTTCTTTAAAAAAACATACATGTAACCTACTCAGGAATCTAGAACTTGGTGCCTTTCAGTTCCAGCATTGCATGCGTGCATTTTAATCGGGCGGGGAGGGGTGTTGGGGGGTTATTGTGCTTCAACCTTTGGAACTTGATTCCATGGATGATGCAAATTTAAACACTGTAATGAAAGGCACAGAAGACTTTTGTATGCAAATTAGCGTCCCCTGGCTTATTTATAGTAGTTGCGCGCTCTTCAGCATTTGCCCGTTGGTTGCTCACAAAGCGCAGCACGACAGACAGACGAACGGATGGCCACCCCACCATCCTTAAACACCTGTTCCCGCGGCCGGACGCTGCGCCCAGCCGCGGTCGGTCGAAGGGACCCATTCCCCGAAGCGCTTCGCAGCCGCGCCTCCCCCGAAGCGCATCTGCTGTTTCCAGAATCCTCCCTGCTAGCAAAACATCCGGATTCTCCCGGCGAAGATTCTGCCCGGGAAGGGGGGAGGGGAAGAAGCGAGGACTTTCGGCGCCCGCCAGGTTCGCAATGGCTCCCGAGCGCACACAGGTGAGTCTCCCACCCGGCTGCAGCCTCGGCCGCTCGGAAGCGCGGCGGCGAACTCACCTGGCCGGGCAGAGGGAGCCCCGTCGCTCTTCTTACCGGCCGCTGCTTCTGCCTCCGCCATGTCGCTTCGGTGAGCTCAGCCGCCCCGCCCAGCCCAGCGGCGCCTCCGTCCCACCCCCGCCCCCCCGGGAACAGAACGTGGCCCGGGCAGGTGAGAGCGAGCAGCCAGCGAGCGAGCGAGCGCGCGCGCGCCACCACACCAGGCGAGCTGCCCGCCTGCTCGGCGGCGGCGGCGGCGGCGGCGGGGACGGAGCGGCTCGGCTTTATCGCCCAACGCGCCACCTAGTGGGCAGGTCGGAAAAGCGCGAGGCGGAAGGCCAGTCGTTCATTTGGGCCGGAGGGGTCGGCTGGCGCAGGGGGCGCATGGCGGGAAACGCGCTGCCGCCTGGCTGGTGGGTTCCCTTCCTGGGCCTTGCCAGCCAGAGGGACCATTACTGGGGACGGCCGCACTGGTTAAAGTTCTGCTTGAGATGCAGCCTGTGGGCTTCAGCTACCAAAACAAGTGCCCACAACAAAATTAAAAGGCAACATTAAAAAATCGCCCAGAATCTTTATATTGCAATGAAGTCTGGACTTACAGAGGGTTCCTTTAGGTGGCCACGAGCTTTCCCTTGTGGGATGTTTCCCACTCCACAGCTGCCACTGCAAGTTTTCAACTTCTTCACAAGTGTGAGCAACTTGTGGCCCTCCAGAGTTTTGGTCTAGAGCTTCCAAGAGTCCTAGGTAGCAGAACCGATCATCTGAAATCATAGGAGTTGTAGGCTAAAATGTTTGGAGGGCCACACATTGCCCAGCTCTCTGGTGAAACTGTTTCTGCAATGAAATCGGGGCACCATCAGGTCTAGAAGAATGATGCTGAGTTTATTTCTGCTTCCCTCATTACCTGCCTTTCTCTGGATGGACACTGAGGGAGTGGACTGCCTACAGGGCCATGGACTTTGATTCAAGGTAGCTGCATCACTGAAGGCTACGAAAAAGGAAAAGGGGGTGAATCAAAACAATTTCTCATCCAATTACTTCTGCACATTGCTTCCTTTGACTCTTGCTTTGTTGGCATGATCACACCTTTTGGCACCTCGTGTTTGCATCTTTAGTCCCTGTGGAATCCTGCAGCTTCTCTTTCCAATTATATAAGAGCATCAAGGAGAGGGCTGGAGTGATTGCTTCACATGAGAAAATAAGCTTGCACCAAAAACAAAGGCTCTGGATTAGTGACTGCAGATCAAAATATAAACTCGCAGGCTAAAGTTTGAAAGCCGCAAAACTGTGAGTCAACAAAGCTGAACTGTGCACCCACAAGCGATCAAAGTTCAGTAACGAACAGCACTATATGGTGTTGCACTTCCTTCCAAGATCAGGTTCACAGTTTGGCAGTGCTCTGAGATCCCCTACTATTGCCAGAGTCCCAGGTGATTCTGGCAGGTTGGAATGATTTTTAGCATTGCTACACCCACTCCTGGGCAGGTATAGCTTGGCCACAGTAACACAGGTGCTGATAAGCTTAAAACTGGAGTATTGCAATGCACTATAGGTGGGGCTGCCTTTAAGTCTAGTTCAGAAGCTGGAGCTTCTTGCAGAATGTAGCACCTTTTCTTCTCAGGAGCTGCATCTTTCCAGCATGCAATTCTCTTACTGAGGAATCTGTACTCGCTGCCTATTTGCTACCAGGACATATTTAATGTGTTAATGCTTATAAAGCTCCAAACAACTTGGGGCCAAGAAAATGGAAAGAATGCCTTCTTCCTTGCTAACCTGCCTTAAGTTACTGAGGGAATTACAGGACATTCTCCCCCTGGGTCCTCAAAGTCAGCCCGGTCTTCAGTGTGGTGGCCCCATTTCTCTGGAGCTTCTAGCCTCAGGAAGTCAGGCAGGCACCAACACTGGGTTTTTAAAGTGCATCCTGAAAGTATCTTTATTTCAAGAAGGATTTTCTGGCTGAACAGTCACTGTTTATGTTTATCTTCTGTTTTAATACTGTGTTTATTTGCTTTTACATTTTATTTTTTATTGTTCATCACAAGAGAATCTGCTTAGAGGGGACATATAAATGCTATACATACATACATATGGTGCCAAAACTGAGAAAATAGCTTATGAATGATGGCTGGGGGAAAGGGTTTGTGACCAGAGAATTCCAAAATGCTGGTTTGAAACCCCAGGTGGACTGGATTTGGCCCTTGGGTTAGGCTGCACTTCCCTGTTTTAAATCTAAAGTCTAGGCTGGGGGACAGGTTTGAATGTAGGCTGTTGAAACACAAGGTATCATGTTGTCTGAGCCCATCTAAGATAACAGAAGATGGTGAACAGCCAACAGTTCACAATCCAGCAACCATAGGTTCTCTTCATGGGTTGTGGTTGACAAGCCATGGCTTGTTAGCAGACCTGGATTCAGTAAACATGATACTCCATATCTCTATGACAAGCCGTTATTCAGCAAGAGCCCACATTCAACCTATACTAAACTGTTGATTATGGGTCATCTCTCCCCCAGAATTTGGCCAGAGAATAAAAAAGAGGGTGGAGGAAGAGTATGGTGACCTCCTTTAGTCATGGCCATACCCACTGCAAACTTTTGCTCAACCCACTGCTGACTTAACAGTTCCTGCTAGATCATCCACAAGGGAATATGACCCTTGACATTAAAACAGTGGTCTAGTCCTGATTATATCCATGTTTTTAACCTGTATTTTCAATGCAAGGCCCTTTAGTTCTTCCTCCTGTTTTTCCTAAGTCAAAAACTTTCAATTATAATTTCAAAACCTTTATGTCAATAAATTGTGCATTCATAGAATCATAGATTGGTAGAAGGGGCCAAGAAGGCCACTGGGTCCACCCCACTGCAGGTGCAGGATGCCAGTTACACCATCCCACTCAGATAACTGCCTAGCTTCTTCTTGAATGTCCATACGGTGAAAAAGCCCTCAACCTCTCTTGGCTGCTGGTTCCACTGTCCTACTGCCCTTACAGCTTGGAAATTCTTCCTTGTGATTAGTCTGCACCTGGTGTACTGTACTTTAAGTTCATTATTCCATATCCTACAATCCAGGATGAATGAGAATAGCTATTTTCCTTCTTGTGACAGCCTTTGAGGTACCTGTAGAGTGCTATCATGTCACCTCATAGTCTTCTTTTCTCAAGGCTGAATAAGCCCAGTTTGGTTTTTTTTTTTTTTTGCTTCTCATCATAAGCCTTATTTCCCAGGCTCTGTAACATCTTGATTGCCCTCCTTTGAGCGCTCTCCAGATTATCAGCATCCTTTTGAGAACTGGATGCCCCAAACGGAATGCTTTATGTAAAGTCTGACTAACGTGGAGCAGAGGAGAATGAGTACTTCTCTTTTTCTGGATGTGACATTCCTATTTATGCATCACAAAACAGTGTTTGCCCTTTTGGCATCTGCATTGCACTGCTGTTGCATTTAGCTTGTTGTCTACAACAAGTTCAAAGTCCTTTTCACTGTCATTACTGTTGAACCAAGTATTCCCCATCTTATATCAATGCAGCTGATTTTTTTTTCTTTTTGCCTAGGTGGAGAACTTGACATTTGTCCCTGTTGAATTCCATTCTGTTGTTTTCCTTCCAGCGTTCAAGCTTGTCTAACTCCCCTTGGATCTTCTTTTTGTCTTCCAGGGTGTTAGCTATTCCACGCAGCTTAGCATCATCTGCGAATGTAATTATCATTCTTCTTTATTTCATAAATGTATATCACAATGGATAGCTTTAGAACAAGCTAACAGTACTCTATTTAGTTCAGGCATATGTAACTGGTACAGTTCAGTAGTACATAAACAACACTAAAAAAAACAAACAAACAAAACGACAAACCCAAATGTACAGTAGACCAGGATTTAAGTTACTAAAACAAACAAACAAAACAGTATGAACAGAGATGACTGTAAGTACCAGCTGTGACGTTCAGCAGACTATTAGGAGGTACTGCCAGATAAGCTCTACATCATATGTTTGGTAATGAATTCCTCCTCTCAGCATGAAAACACACAAAGGTCTTCCGGATTTGGATGGAAACATCCACAGGTCCTTGCCTGCCCCACAGTGAACCTGCCCTTCCACTCAACTTCCCGCACAGCCATCCACAAGAAAGTTCTGGATTGCATCTCAAGCTACTCTGAGATGAACTGTAAAGTCCACACACAGGTGAAGAGGCTAGCTCCCAGAAATGCCCCTGCCCCATCACAGGCTCTGTGTGTGACACATACTCACCCAAACAGTTAATATTTCACATTTTGGTTTTGTTTCACTGATGTAGAATCACATGAAATTTTACAATGAGTCCGTGTAATATCAACATGGGGTTTTGTTAAATATCTTAGATGTTCCAGCACTTTAAAAAAGAAGATTGTGTGTGTGTGTGCATGTATAAAAACATCTAAACTACAATAATATTTAATGTTGTAGACAGATTTCTCAGGGACATTAGGAGTAGGTGCAGCCAGAAAGCTGCGACGTTCTTAACAATGGTAAACAAATACTGGTTTAAAGTGCAACAATATCTCTTTGACAGAAATCCTGCATTATGTTGCAGAGAAGTTCTCTTTTTCTGTGGAGATAGAGGAATTCCTTTAGTCAAGGATCAGGTGTGCTTCTCTCGAAAGTCAGTGATGGCTTTCCATAGGGTACATAAAATTCCACCTCTGTAAAGAAAATCACAGCAGACTTTACTCACAAAATTCTTCCCACTGTTAAAACATCTTCATTCAGATAATCCAACCTTGCCCAACTGGGTGCCCTCCAGGTGGTCTGGACTACAACACCCACCATCCCTACTTGGCCAGGCTGTCTGGGGCTGATGGGAGCTATAGTCCAAAAAATCAACAGATTGCCAAGTTCATTGAGAGTAGATCTCATAACCCATGGAACATTTATTTTAGCTCATACTAATTCCTGTATAACTACAAAATCCCAACAGAGATCTTTGTAAGGGATAATTAACATTTTATCCTGTGCCATCACTGGGTTCCTGGTGGCCTTTCATATATGGGACAGATCAAGTCCACAATTCAGTAATGCTGCAGCCTCTGATACCATTGGGCCATTCAGTAGGTTCAGATGTGAACACGCAGTTATACCAACAGAATTAGCACATTCAAATTAAAGATGTGGGAACTATGAGAACTACAGTACGAGTTACTCTGATTTTGGTCAGGGACAGTGAACAAGAAGAGAATTTAAGTCAGGTACTTCGTTGTTCACTGCTATTGTTAGGCAACACCTTAGCAGAAATAGGCATTATGCAGGCTGCACTGATGCTGAAATATGGATATTCATGATTTACTAAAGATAATACAGTAGGTGTACCTCCATAAAAACAACAACATGAGCCTCAAGAATACCAAAGATTTTATGCTACTCAGTTTTCTGTTTGGCATTTGCAATATATTTTCTCCTAACTTTTCAACAGTTCTTCACCCGAATCTCTGGAATTTGTTCCACTTAATACTGATGTAAATTATTCTACCTTGAGCTTTTCTAGAGAAGCTGGTTTTTTTTCCTACTGTTAAATGGCACTATCTACTTTTTGTTTCACTGCAAAACTGAGCTCTAAGCACTACAGAAGGAGTACTTCCTCTCCTGCTTTTCTGTTGCATAACTTTTAGGTGATGCTCTGGTATAGTGGAATTAGACACAAAAGGAAATGGCACTTCCTTCAGCTTTCACAATTAAATGCTGCATTTTCCTTGTCTAACAGGGAAAAAAAATCACTGAAAGTGCTGACTAGACACAGAAGGGAAACTGGAGGGTCACAATGTCATCTAAAGAACTCACAAACAATAATGAGCAGAGAATGATGAATGCATGGTAAATGCCTTGGGTAGAAAGGCCCTTCGACTAGTTGGAATGCAGCAGTGTCCATCTGCTAGCAGAGCAGATTCCCCTTCCTTTCTTTGGCTTCCAGCCTCTTCCGCCATGGTGTGTGTGCAGGCCAGCATTGGGGAAGTAAAGGATTGGACAGATCCATTGTTTGAGTAGGAATCGTGCAAAGCTGGGCACAGCCTTCTTCAACCAACTAACCAACATGTAGATCAAGCTTGTCTAATTGACTTTTATAATGTTACATAATAAAACCATCTAGAATTAACCAGTTTTAGATGATAAAACCATCTCACGTAAGATGAGGAGTGCAACATGGGCTTGTATTTACATCTTCTATTTAAGTACAAAGCATTAGTTGTATAAATGTGCATGTTTTATATATATAGAAAATATACCTATTTAAATATCAGTCTCAGAACCTTGTAAATAAAAGTTGTCATAATTGCTGCATGTCAATAACAACTGAAAATATGAACACCAGGAGTTATCTTTAAAAAGTAGTTACCTGAGTCTAAGGCATTTTAGATCATCTCTAGTAACATAGTTGAGGACATCCATTAGTGTGTAGTCTTCTGCCAAAAACTAAAACAAGAAGAAGACTAGGATGAACATTATGCTGTTGTACAACCCCCACTGAATACAAATGTATCTGGGTATTTTTCTAAAAGTTCAGTATTCAGACTGTGCAGGGTGAATTCACACAGTCCACTGTTACAGGGAAGCATCATCTGCTACAATCCATATCAAAGTTAGGCATAGTTAAAGAAAACTGAAATCTATAAGTAAGTGTTCTTAACTCTTTTTATTGAATTGCGGTTAAAAAATACATTTTTTCCCTTCAAATAAGGATGGCATTTCAACTAGATATCAAAATCCAAGAAGCTACAGGACATGCCTTGAATGGTGCTATGAAACCTTTTATTAGAGAAGCACTCTGTAATGTTTTGTTTGTCCATTTGATATATTTTTCCCTTGAGCAAATGATTGTGGAAGTGAATATCAGGATGTGACTGTCATGGAGCCTGGTCTCCTCTATGAAAACAAAACAAATCATTCTCTGGAGACTGCCACCTAGAGCGACCGCCATTCATATGGTCTTTTTTAGCTTGAAAGAAGAAAAAATACAAGCAATGGTTGCCTTTTGGAGACAAGTATTTTGTACCTGCATTGTACTATTTTACTTCTGATTCTTAGCTGTGCAGAATGTGTGTGTGTAAGAGAAAAAGTATTGCTTAGATGCTGCTCAGTAACAAAAGCTCTCTGGGAATCTTATAAGAGGAGTTAAAAACTATTAAATATAAAAGCAAAATCTTGCAATCTGCTACAGCATGAAGTCAGTAACAGCAGATTCCATGGACTGTCGGTAGATTGTTTAAAAGCTTTCAAAACTGAAAAGCTTCAAAAACTCAAAAAAGGTCTTCATTAGGTGCTAAAAGATCACAACATGGGTGCCAAATGCAGACCTCTGAGGAGGTCACTCCATACTCATGCCACCATCTCTGAAAAGGCTTTCTCTGTCCTGTGTACCTAGCAAACCTCATTTGGTGGAAGCAGACACAAGGCTGTTTATCCCTCATCAGAAAAGACTCCAGGGCCCCCAAGCCACTAACATACGATTTAACAAAATTCTGTACAATCTGCCCTGTATACAAAATGACCATAAAGGTATCTAGTACCTCTTTGAAGTTACTATAGTCCTATTATTTAAGCCGGGCCCAAATTTGTATTCTCTGTTTCGTTTTATCATAATGAATGTTACTTCTTAATGGAATATTTATACGATTATTGGGGACATAAAAAGTTGCCTCGTGTCGTGCCAGACCACAGGTCCATCTAACCCAGTCCTGACAACCAATGGCATTCTACGATGGCCAGCATGGTGAACAAGCCACGGTGGCCTGGCTTACTCTGCCACGGGCCACTGTAGGCTCCTGTGGTGGTTTCATACACATGAAGCAGCAGCCAGTAAGTTGAGCTGGGGAAGTTGAGCAAGTGACTCAAGTGGGCATATGACTAGCATGGACCGCATGGTTAATTTGCAACCATGGCTTAGTAACTATACTTGCGATTGTGTGAACCAGCCCAGTGAGTGACAGTGGCTTTCTAGGATTTCAGGCAGGAGGTTTTTTTTAGCCCTACCTGGAGATGCTGGGCATCAAACCTGGGACCTTCCACTTTCAAAGCAAGTGCTCTACCACTGAGCCACAGACTTGCTCCCTCTTATTTTCTCTCATTTTTACCTTTTGCCATCTCATTTATTCTTTCGTGTATTTTCATTCTATTCTGTTCCCATTGTTGTTAGTCCCCCCCTTTTTTTGCTGTTGCATTTTGCTGTTTCATTATCTTTTTGCACTATTTAATTATACATTTGGCTTTTTGACCTCTCATTAAAATTCACTGAAATCATCTAATGTCAGAGTCTTGTGTGTATCTTTGGAAGGGAATTAAGGATATCTGCAATGAAATAAAGAGGCAGTCTCTGGATGCTGAAAACAAAAACGTGACTGTGTTTTGGAACAGAACACATAATTTTGTTCAGCTTCCTGAGACTCTACCTTGTTATTCCACTGAATCATTTTGGATGTTCTCCAGTCTCACTTGATTCTGCATTTCTGCCCAGGCAAGGTAAAAGAACCAGCGTCTTCTGGAGTCTTTCAAAAATATTTTACTCCCACATGACTAAGGCAAAGCAGCCAGCAGAAATACTTCAGGTCAAGGGATAAACTCGTCATTCATTTATTAGTAATATTTCACACCCTGGATTACCCAGCCTGGTACCCTTAGGATGTGTTGTCCAACAGATTTGGAGGACATCTGGTTGGAAAAAGCTGGTCTAGATGTCCAAAATGTGGACCAGAACCCATTTTAAAAATCCAAGCCATAAGGGTGGCCATAAGCCGTGAGCTGACAGTCATCCTCTGCAGGGCAGGGGCAGCAGGAAAGGCAATTGTCAACTCTCCATTCTCCTGCCCTGCAAAGCTAGCCATGCTTTTTTTGCCTGTCTGGCTGAACCACATTGCAAGGAAGGCGGGAAGGAAGCTAGACCAGCATCAGGACAGCTTGTATCCTTCTCTCTCCAGTTTTCTTCTCCCACAAAACAATTCCTTTCGCTCCACTTCAGGGTTGTTTTTGCAACCTTTGAGGACAGCCAGCATGGTTGAAAAAGGAGGGCAAGGGGGGCTGGAACTCCAGTTCTATGCCTAACCTTACAGCTAAGATCCAAAATATCCTATGTCCCCTTGGATGCTGCACAGGATTGCCCTCTAATCCATTTTGATCATTTGCTTGCACTCATGCCAGGGTTGTGGGCTCACTGACATCTGCAGAATTAGGCATCTGGTCTAGGTCAGCATGGCTCGTCTTATGTTCTTAAAGTGTAGGTGCCTCGTAGAATGCAATAAAGTTGCAGAAAATTATGCTACTTGAGTAAATGGTACATAATCTGCCTGTGTGGTGCAGTGATTAGAGTGAGGAGGGCTGGATCCTAGTCCCTGCTCAGCCATGAGGCTCATTGGGTGACTTTGGACCAGGAACCAACTCTCAGCCTAACCTACTCCACAAGGTTGTTTTGAGGATAAAACAGAGGAATAGGATCATGTACAGTACTTTGGGCTCCTTGAAGAAAAGGCAAAATATCAATACAGTAAAAACATAATTTGAAACAATAGTGAGAAAAGTTATTTTTTGAGAAAGTTCCTCAACTCCAATTTACTTTGCAGAAGTTTTTCACGCTTAACTACAAAAGAAGGCCGATAATACAGAATGTCATGGGTTCAATTCTTCGCATCCCTTATTAGAAGGCTGTTCAGTAGATTTGGCTGCCAAGCTCAGTGACCTGGCCAGGTACCAGAGGCAGCATGTTTCTGTATACCGGTTTCTGGGAAACAAGCACTTAGGCACCCATGTGGGTTACCTGTAAGCAACTGGCTGGCTACTGTGTGATTGCAGTGTCGAACTAGATGGATTCCTAGTATGACCCAGCCTGGCTATTAGGTCCATGTGTTCATATCCATAATACATTTCAATGCACTGCATTGATTCTAAAGCTAGAAGGATGAACACAAAGGGTAACCCTTTTCATACTTTCTGTACTCATCACATTTTCTTCATGCTACTTTATTCCTTCAGAAGCACAGGTAAAGTAAGAGTTAAAAGTTTTAGCTGCTGGGCACTGAACCTTGGCAAAATCGCCAACAGAACATACCTAATAAAATAACTTTCCTACCCTGTTTATGGTTTCTTCATCAGCACCATGAACTCTTAGCCAGTTGGTAAGATCTGGATCTTTAACAGTTCCATCAGCACTGCTAAGGCGAGACACAGACATGCCAGGAATCTCTAGAACAATTTTTGAAACAAATCAGTTAGTATATTTCTATCTTTTGCACAGAGCCATGCTTTCTAGCCTTCACTCAAACTACATCTGTCCAAGCTCTTACAAGTGGAATTTAATTCCATGCTTCCTGAAATGAGTAATGTAAGCATGGCATAATACATGAGGATTATGAGCTTCAGAACTGGATCTCTTCTCAGTATGATTTGCAGTCAATATGAAGAAATAGTTGGGGAAGGGCTGTGCCTTCTGCAAGCAGTCTCAGCTTTGATCAGTTCGGCTGAGAGGTTCAGAGGAGTCTGTTTAGAAGAAATATATGCCTTCTATGCATAGAGTACAGCTAGCTAGAAAACACTATTGAACAAAATGAATTATTATAAAAAATACAAGTGAAAATATGGACTCAACAAAAAGCCACCAACAGGTGTTTGACAGAAAATCATGTTTACTAGAGCACTTCAAATGTATCCTAGTTTGCATGCATGAAGGGCTTAAGAAGGAGCTTTGTGAACTATAGAGAAGAGATTTATTAGATTTTTATCTCGCCTTTTTTCTTTTTGAAAGAACTCAAGCAGCTTATCTCATTCTCCTCACACTGCTCTCAATTTTATACCCACAACAACCCTGTGAGGTAGGTAGATCTGTAACCATCCAAAAGTCACCCAGTTGGCTTCATGGCCAAGTGGGGACCAGAACCCGCACTGAGTCCCAGTCCCATGCCATTAGCCACTACACCACCCTGGCTCTCAGCGATTGCTGAGGCGCAAAAAGCATTCAGCTGGACTTGCTCAGGTTTGCTGTTGAACTTATCTCATATAACAATGTAAGAATGGTTGGTATAAGAATTATTTAATTAAATTTATAGCTTGCCTTTTTGCCACAAGGCAAGGAAGCCAAGGTGGTTTACAAAATCTGCCCCTGCTCTCCATTTTATCTTAACAACAACCAGCTGGCTTAGACTGAGAGTCAGTGACTGGTCCAAAGTCGCTCTCAGCATTTGATGGCTGAGTGCAGACTGGGGACCGAGCGGGGATCTCCGGCACACTAGCTGACTCACTACACTGATTCTCAGGCCAAAGTCTATCTAGTCCAGCATGGTTTCCATCAGTGGCCAGCAGGAATCGCCTGGTTTGCTTCCAGGGACCTGCAGCGGGGAAGAGCCATTGCAGGTGTGTCTTGTTCGGTGTTCCATGGAGGAACACTCCAGTCTACAGGCTCTTTTCTTATCCAGGTCAAATTTTACCACAAGGTGTGTGTGTGGGGGGGGGGGGAGGGTTCTTTAGAAAAAAAGTGTGATGTGAATGATGAATGATTAGGCCTTTTCCTAATAGGTAATATAATTAAATGTTTTCTGTGCCTAAGAAAAATAAAAGTAGTTACTCCATACTAACTGCATCCCTTGTTGTAAATCAAGTTTCCACTGGTACAATTCTTGCTTTACTGAAGCTATACAGTATATTAAGTAATAGCTAGGCTAAGGGGATATTGTATGGCTTGTTTCAAAGGCCTATTTATCCAGAAAATGTAATAAAGGGGCTTTAACAATGAAAAAAAAGTAATCAAATAAGAAAAGAAAGTCCAGGGAACATGGGCAAGCTTTGACTGCGTCCACGTTCTTTTCAAAACTGTTTAAGAGCAACCACTTTTAAAATTCTAGTGGAGCACCTATTGGTTGAGTCCTAAGCTTCAGGTTTTTGATCTCCTGTTCTTTTTCTTCTATAGCATGATGCAACAGGGCTTGTAATTCTCTCTCCTTCTGCACCAGCTCTTCTAGCAGTCTGTTAAAGAAGATAAGATAAAAAGCAGAGTGTAAATTGTTACTGTGTGTTTGTCAAGGATCTGCTAACATGAGTGAGTAGAACCCTGAATAATGTTTTAGCAGTTCCAAAAAGCAATGTCAAATTTTTGCATACTTTCAGCAATACGAACTTATACAATCCCTCAAGGAGTAATTAGGTGTACTGCAAACACTAGAGACATCTACTATGCTTATTACTGAAACTTCATCAACATTATTCTACCTATTATTTAGCAAAGTAATTTCTCTCCTGCATAAAAAATTCAAGAGGAGCACAATAAAATTCTGATGAAAATACACTGATTAAAGATAGGTCAAGTATGCGCAGAACTCTCTTCAATGTACATGCAGTTATTACTAAACACCAACTATACAGCTTGTGCAAACCAAACCCTTTAAGGGCATTATCTAACATATAACGTTGGCCTGAGATGAATTCCAATTCCAAAAGACAAGGACCACAACAGACAAGGTCCTTATTTTCAGTACTTTGCATCCCTTCATCTAGACTGAGGAATCCTAAAGTCAGCCATTTGGAATGAAATAGATAACTAGATGGTGCAAATGACAGGAAAGGATAGGAAGAAATGACGGGGTGGAGTTTTTAAACAGCTGCAAATCATTCTGACTGACGGAGCATGTACCCGCTGCAAACTGGGGGAAAGTCGTGTAAGTGCCCATTAGCTGATTGCCAGCAGGCTCTCCTCTCTTCCTTCTCCATCTTGCTGCCCTCCCCCTTTCTCCTCTCCCTGCCCAGTGAGGAAAAGAGTCTTCACTGCTTGTTTGCTATTATGCAATGCAAGCAGCAGATGCATCCAGCTTTGCTTCTGGCATTGTGACTTGGGTGGAAGTGCACAGGCCAAGAAAGAAGGCAAAGCACCACATCTCTGCATGTTGCTCTGCATTCAGGTCCTTCCCCAAAGTCTCTCCTTGCATTGCAGGAGTGAGTAGAAGGCCAGGAGGTGTGGGCTGCGGAACCATCAGTACGCTGATGATACCCAGCTCTACCTCTCGTTTTCCACCAATCCAGGTGAGGCAGTGGCTGTGCTGAACCGGTGCCTGGCCGAGGCAATGGGCTGGATGAGGGCCAATAAACTGAAGCTCAATCCAGACAAGACGGAGGTCCTGTTGGTTGGCGGATCGGGCTTCGGAGAGGGTGAATTGAACCTTGTCCTGAATGGGGTTGCACTCCGTCTTAGGGACAAGGTCCGCAGCTTGGGAGTGCTCCTCGACCCGGAGCTTTCACTGGAAGCTCAGGTGACAGCAGCGGCGAGGAGCGCTTTCCTCCAGCTTCGGCTGATTCATCAGCTGCGCCCCTACCTGGAGTACGACTGCCTCGCGACAGTGACACATGCGCTGGTGACTTCCCGTCTTGACTTCTGTAACGCGCTCTACGTGGGGCTACCCTTGAAGACGGTCCGGATACTTCAATTGGTTCAAAATAGAGCTGCCAGGCTGCTGACGGGGACTGGGCGTTATGGTCACATGACTCCAGTTCTCCGTCAGCTTCACTGGCTTCCCATTGAAGTCTGGGCCCAATTCAAGGTGTTGGTGATGACCTATAAAGCCCTAAATGGCTTGGGTCCTGGTTACCTGAAGGAGCGCTTACATCCATATATGCCCGGCCGCCCCTTGAGATCAGCGGGAGATGCCCTTCTCCGGGAACCCTCCGTGAAAGAAATTAGGAGGGTGGGTACTTGGAGGAGGGCTTTCTCTGCGGTGGCGCCTAAGTTATGGAACGCGCTCCCCAGAGAGGTCCGCCTGGCGCCATTGTTATTTGCTTTTCGGTGCCAGGAGAAGACCTTTTTATTTAAGCGGCATTTTAACTGTTAATATTACTGGATTTTATCTGGCCAGGGCGGCTTATTTTATATTGTATTTTTGTATTTTTAATTTAATGTTTATATTTTTTTGTAATTTAATATTATAATTATTTTTAATTTATTGTTGTAAGCCGCCCCGAGGCTTTGGCGAATGGGGCGGCATAAAAATGTTTTAATAAATAAATAAATAAATGTGTTACTTGCCTCCCTTTGTTACTGGCCTATCAGAGGGAGCGGTGGTTCCGAGGCAGGGTCAGACCTCCTAGATTTTATCTTTCCTCTTGCCCCACTGGGCTCCCAGAAATTATTGCAAGGTGCTGCTGTGCTCCAACCTCTTTTCTAGCCACACTGAATATTTCAGCATGAAATATTCACCATGGCCAAGAGATCAGTTTTTGCATTATGTCTACATTACTGAACAAGGGAGATACAGGTCTCTAAATATAGAAAGAACACACGAACACACACACACACATCACTCTCTATATCTGTATGTCTGAGTGCACGTGTGTGTATATGTATATATATGTGTGTGTGTATATATATTCTATACACACACACACATCTTTTACCATTAAATATATGTAATGCAGAAGGCAGATTAACCTTTGCTGAATCAGTAAAGAAGTAAATAATATGTTCATTAGTCAAGGTCATTTCAATGGATCTTCTCTAAATAGGACTAACACTGGTTACAACCCATTAACTTTTATCCATTTGAGATAAACAGAATTTCTAGAATTTAAGCCTATCCGGTTCCATGAATGTTTATGAGAGTAATGCCACAATCCTATGCATGTTTAGACAGAAAAACATCCTTCAGCTTCCAGAGTTCCCCATGTTGGCTGTGGAATGGAGTTTTCCTGCCTAAATTACACCAAAAATCAACTTTAAAAGCAATTACTCAAAAAGGGTTTTGGATCTGGAACCTAGGAACAAAGACTTCACACTGTCCCCTGTTATTTGTTGTACCAGCTTGTTCATTTTTATCCTTATTTAGAGTCCTCTATGTTATATTTTAGAAATTATGAAATCAGTGTAATATAGGTTACAGCGCTATCCAGGTGTTTAGAGTATCTTGGGTTTGTTCCTTGGAAAGGAATCATGAAGCAGATAGAAGACTGCTCATACTAGGAGGAAAATTAATTGTCAAGAATTGCAGTAACTAAAAGGCAGCTTATTTAACTAAGGCAGTTAAAAAACCCAGTAAGCGTTGGTCCAGGGGTGCCTAACCTCTGGCCGATGGGCCAAATCTGGCCCACTGGATACCCTAACCCAGCCCTCCAGGAATCCCCAGATGCCACATCCCCTTCCCTGCATCCCCACCTCTTCGGCTGCCCTGCCTTTTGCCTTCAGTTCCACTCACACTGAAAGTGGCCCACAGGAGCATCTCCAAAAAAGTGGATTCGGTCCTCAAAGTGAAAAGAATTTCAAGGTTCCTACTTTAGACCCTTGCCTCAGTTCAGCCTTATGCAGGATTCACCTGGAAGCCAGTGAATACCCTATTCTGCACACATGTCCTAACCAGATGGAGAACTGTACGGACAACCTGGTACAGAACGGTTGCACCTTGAATCAAACAGCCAGGTTTTATTTTCTTTTCAGTTGCCCTGGCAGTCCTGGCAACTTTCACTCAAGGAGGAGCAGAGGCTGAATGCAGCCTTTCTTCCCCACTGTACAGCTGAACAGTAGCATTTTATTTTATTTTTCTAAGGCTCTGCAGGCACAACCCTGAAAAGTATGTGGCATTCTTCTTGTGGTCAAGTAGTGTGCAGGTGGTGTATGTTTTAAAATATGTGCATTTTAGGTATGTGCACATTTATTTAAGATCCTGCTTTCCTCCCTTTGTGGAACTCAAGGGAGTGACATGCAGTCCCCAGGTGGTCTCCCCTCCAAGCTCAGGCCAGCCCCAGACCTGCTTAGCTTGCCCATGGTGGAAGGAATCACCTGTGGATTCCCCCAGGCTTACCTGTTTGTTTCCAACTTGAGCTTTCCCAGTTGAACATTGAGGGATCTCTGGGCAGCCTGGGATTCATGGGATACTGTAGAGCTGAGGGTGCTGACTCCCGAGGTAGCGATAGCTTCCTCCAACACAAGGCAAGGGTGCTTGTCTAGTTGAATTCTTGGGTTTGGCGGCTGCCCTTCATGTTCCTCTTCACCTTCAATGTCATCCTGCTCCGCCGTATCGCTCTCTGACGCTAAGCTGAAGTGCGTCCTCAGTTCTGTGGGAGAGAAGATTGGCTGTGAGTTATAGAGCCATGAAATTGGAGAAAAGTGTGGAGAGCTCTGCAGTTTGCAACCCCAAAGCTGCTCCCAAGAGATAAACTTGAAGAGTGACACTTTGGGAAATTAAACCTCTCATCACAAGAGAAACCTGAAACAGAACTTTCTGCTCACCAAGAAGGCATGGGCAGAACAGCTGTGCTTACCTGCTCGGACAGAAGCTTGCAGCAGGAAGGATGCTGAGCAGACAATCAGAGTACTGTGGCATCCCAAAGAAGCTGTGGAAGTGTATGTCCTTAAACCTAAACAAATCAGAGGTTCTTCTAGTCTAGTGCAGGAATGGAGAGCCTGTGCCCTCCCTGCAGACAGTGCTGGAATACAGCTCCCATTATCCTCAATCAATCAGTTATACTTGCTGGTGCCGACAGCAGCTGAAGTTCAATGGCAGGGGTAGAGCTACAGGTCCGCCTTTCCAGATTTATTGCAACTGGCAGCAGTTTTCTCCAGCCCTGTTATCTGAGGTCATTTTAAACCAAAGGTGCTAATGACCACATCTAGGAAGGTGCCTTATGCTAACCGAACGGTGAATGAAGTTGAGCCGTCAGGATGCCAGAAAGTATTCTAATGCATCCCTACAGTTCTTCTCCATGATGAGCATGCCTACCACTTAGCTGCAGCCAGCACCCCATAAGATGACCTCGTACCTTCAGCTTAGGCCATAATATATTCCTTAGAATGTAAGGTGCCACAAAGCCCTTCATTGTGCATATGTAGCAAACAAACATATCTCTTGGGAAATTCCTTCTACCAGTGTCTTTCCACAGTGCATATTCTACACTATTGATTCTGTCCTGTCCAGTCCAGTCCAGTCCAGTCCAGTCTATTCTATTCTAATCTAATCTAGTCTAGTCTAGTCTAGTCTAGTCTTTTTTGTGCCTCCTAATAGCTGAGGCAATCTGGCAGATAACAGTTTTTTAGAACAAACATACAAACAGAAATTAGTTTAAAATAACAAAATCACAACAGCTTTCTCTTAAAGATGAACCAAAGATGCCCTTTGAGAGTGTCCCAGCCTTCAGAAGAGAGCTACGATTACTAGGCTCTGCCTTCACAGTGGCTACCTCCTTATGTATTTGTCTCCCAAAATCTAGATAAGCCTGCCAAGCCAGCTCTGTGCCATGCTTTCCAAGAAGGCTTGGAATGCCAACTGCAAGTAGTCGTGCCCTTTATATAGACTAGAACTGGCAGCTTTGAGCTTTTTATCATTTGAAAAGAGGTGAATAGTTGCAAAAGATTTCAAGCAACCTCCATATTGCATACTAAAGTTTGAGTTGTCTGCAGGCTAGCTATTCATTCATGCCACATCCATCAGGCAATAAAAGCGTTGTGTCTTGCAAATGCTTGTTGCAGCTGCACATGGAATGGAAAGCTTTCAGGATTTTTCAAAAATAATCTCTAAAGCTTTTTCCTAATCACTAAGCTGGAGCATTTTTCATACAGCAAATGCTTTTCATCTTTACTCCTTGCTTCAGGGCTTTTCATTTTTCATGCATTTGACCCAAGTTGCATTTTTCAAGCACTTAACTATCCAGACCACACGGAAGGATTTCTACCACATTTCATTCTTTCGAATTCTTTAACTTATGGCTGAATTTTCTTGCATTCTTCTCCCTTTCTTTTTCCTTTTGTAATGTATCTACTAGAGCCTACAGGAATGGACTTATTTGCCTTGTAACCTCTCTGTATACTATATAAGCAGTTTACAACTGAATCTCCATCCTGTATTTAGGAACAGCTTCAGGAATTAACGTTAAGTGCCAAAAAGAGAGTTAATGGATTTTTACAAGTGAACCAACCCTCAATATGCATTTATCAACATTTAGAGCTGCAGTCCATATGTAAGCAAAACTGCAGTGTAGATTATCAGTATACGGGGTGAGAAGCAATCGGCCACAGCTTCCTGCTGCATTGGATCCAGTACTTAAGACACTGGAAAGAAAACTGGACAGCTGCTCTGGACATTATAATTCTAATAGGGTTGTAATGTAGGTACTCACGAGGGCACCCAGCAACATGTTAACTATGGTGATTTCCATGTTAAGTATGCCATTTACATGAGCAACACGCATCTCACCTGGAACCAAAATAGTAATAGCTGTCTGCACGGCTTTGCGAATTATGCTATCCAGTGCAAACATCCAGTGAGGCTTGATATTGTGGGTTCTCAGAACTTTATTCACCTGGAAAGAGAGACTCGAATTAGAACAGTATTTATTTATTTTTTATAATGTAGCTTTGGTGGGAAAAACAGAATCAGACAGAGATTAGGAATATATAATGCTCTCCTGCCGGTTAACCATCTGTTCATTAGGAAAGACTAAAAGATTTACATTGTTTGTAGATGAAAATGGGGGAATCTTTCTGAGTTAGTTGTAATATATATTTGGATTTACTTCATTTACCGTTTCCTTCTACCAAATGGGCAACAACACTTCTGCAAGGATAGTGGCCTCAACTGTGAAAGGAGTAGAATGATTTACTGCCTTTTAGTGAACTCTCTGCCTTTCATGAAATTAAATAATGGATGAAATCTATTTTGTAGACTCTTGAAGCTTCACAATAGGAGTTACTTTCTCTGATAGTGAAGGGAGTGTTCTTAATAAGGAAAAACTACCCTTTGCTGTTAGAAAGGGAGGAAATGTTGAGATTTCACATTTTATTGCAATACTCTTGGGGAAAAATGACATCAGAAAATACACAAGTATATCCGTAACAGCTGGCCTTGGAAGCGCATCAACAAAACAAGGCCGAGGCTTCTTTCCAAACTTGGGCTGGAGAGGGGAATTCCACTCGCCTCTCTCTGCAACTCAGAGACTAGGAAGAAGGCTGAAGCTTGCTATGCTCTCCAAAAGGCAATGGGACAGATGCCATTAACACAGCAGAAATGTTGGATTACCACCTTCATCCACCCATATTTTTTAAAAAAGCATCCTAGAATGTGTCTCATCCAAAGTCTACATTCTTTTCTAGAAGACGTTGACATATAGAGATTTTTTTGCACTATTCATGAACTTGCTATCTGGTCATTTACGTTGCCCATTGTGAACTCCAGGGCAGTGACATCCACAAGAGCAAGCAACAACATTAATCATCTCCCATCTGTTTCCCAAGAAGTTTAAGGAACCATATATTGTCTTCCTTTTTTATTCTGATCACCACCATTCTGAGCAAGGTCAAACTCTGAGACAGTTAGCCTGGTTGACACATAATACTAACCCTTGGTTTGTGCTCCTACCCAAGGTTTATCTGGCAGATAATTGAACAAACCGGTTTGTTTTCTCAACCTCTGTGCCATTTTCTTTCCCACTCTTTCACCGGCTCCCTCCCTGCTGTATCCAAAATGCTTCCACAACACTGCAGAGACGGTATATAGAATGGCTGGGTTTTCTTTTCTTTAACTGCTCTTGCCCTTCACCTCTGTAGTCTGGCAAAACAACCCCCGTGCATCCTACAGTTCTGGATTTACACATAACAGTAATCCAGAAATCAACAACCCAGACCTCTGACTGACCCATCAGTCAGGGAGTGAGCTCCAGGGCTGAGTGAGGATGTGAACATGGGTCTTCCCAGTCCTAGTCCAGCACTATGAGTACTAACTCACCCTGACTCATGTTTAGCTGTTGCTGGATTATTTGTTAAGAGATGATTTTCATAGTTAAAAAAAAGATTTACTGGCAACTAAAAAAGAGCAGGCAAAGGAGTGTACTCACTGCGTCTTGGAAACCAAAGAGTACCAGCTGAACCTGGCTGATGCCATGACTGTCAAAGTCCAGCTCCAGCTTCAGTTTTGAAAGTGTATTTGCGATGATCTTGCGATCTGTTGATCTGACAAATTCCCTCAAACTGGCAACTAAAGTTGTGATGTGTTCCCATTTCAGCTTAGGCTCTTCGGCTCCCTGTTGGAATGATAAAGAGCAGCTAACTGCACCTCTAGAGTCATGAGACAACAGTGAAAACGTGAAGTGCGCATCCCACCTGTACCCACGGCGAGGCACTGCGGTTGTGCAACCTCCATCCATGCAGCTCAGCAGGACTTGCACAGGAGAACCACTAGTTCAACTGCTGTTGCTGCAAGCTGCTAAGTGCATCTTACACATCCACAGTGCTCATTTAGTTAGGCAATGTACACAAAAAGATAGCACGGTCCCTGATCAGAGAGCACAGCAAGGGTCAAGGTGGTCTACATACTGTTGCAGTCAGGATGCAGTAAGAAAGAATAACTGGCAAACTAAAGCAGGAGAAGGCTATTGTCCTGAGCATGCCAGACTAGCTAAATGTGTGGGCTGATCAAACATGGCTCTTCTTCTGCTCTTAGGATGATTTTGAGAAAGCTGTTCTAGACTTAAAGAGAAGCATTATATAAATCACAGCGGCAGGGTGATGGAAAAAGGCCAAGTTACTAGTATTGATTTTAATGTCAATGCATTATTTTTCTAAACTACGCAGTAACACATTACTAGCCACTGAAACGATAAACGTTTATCAAAATACTATTTCCAAGAGTACATTAAAAAGGATAGTTTTCATTTTATTCCCAACGATAAAGTTGGGATCTATACGTAAAGTGTGGCTCAAAGAACATGACAAAAATGGAACTAGCAACCTGTTACAGCTTCTAGCTCATCGCCTTTTTGCATCCGTGACACATCACGTTTACGCGTTGCAATTTATATTCTAAACTTCTCAGCTAAGACTGAGAAACTTGAATATATTTTCTGTGAATGTGTGAAGAAGGCACACTGCAAAGCATCATGGGTGTTTTGAATAGTTGATAATGAGCCACATGTCTGCCTGTCTGGAGATAACTCAATACATTTTGATGTCTGCTAATATAAAGCAACAGAGGGTCTTTCCAGACCACGCTTCATTCACAGAATTTAATAGAAAGTCTGGATGTTGTGGTCTTCCTCTTTTTTCCCACAGCTTCTTCCATCTTTTTTCTTACCACTGAAAATTCATTAAAGAAAAAGAGAGATGGAATCGTCGCACAGTGTCCTCTTATGCGGGGCACTGGGAGTCCTCTGTCTAGAAGCACATTCTTTGTCTTCATGTTTAATGTATTAAAGCATACTCACAAATATGTATGCATATATTTTTATAGAATATACAAAAATAGCACCCACGTTTTTGTATTTCTCTGTTTATGTCCAAGTATGTCCCTGAACAGATAAGGTATCATTTGTCACTACATTAAGAATTCATAGTTTGACAGTCGTATTTCTTTTACTTTCTATAAAATCTACATGATTTAGCTTTCTAGTGTTCCGTTCCTACTTTTGTATTGAAATACTAGCCTTTGGTGACTGAAGAAAAAAGCTCCAAAGCACAGAGATTCCATTTACTAGAGATTCAGACACTTGAGGGAAATTCATGCAGGCATTGTGCCAAACTGTATTTTACTCATCTAAATTTCAACTTTTTACATCTTCTTTAAACCATGGTTATTTATACCAAATATTTAGAAGAAATGTTTCTGCTTAGATAATGACACCACACTTAATTTTCATCATTTGGGTAATGGTTATGCAGAATTCTAGGATGCCTTCCATAGTCCATATTACAGTTCAAGCCTAAAGGATACTTTAATTATATTTCCCCACTATAACAACCACCAAGTCCTCAATCATTGGATAGTTTCTGAATGTCTGACCCTAAACAAATGCACCAAAAATTTACAGCAGTATTACAGAAGCTTGTCCTTTGTGATATGCTAAGCACTGGGATCACAAAATCTGGACCCAAGACTTTTTAAAAATAATCCATGCTGAACATACTACAGGTATTTCTTTACCTGTGCTAAGGCTTCCATCAGATTTCTCACCACCTTATCCTGGTCCTCCGTGAGGATTCTGTGAAGGGTGGCTCTTCGCTCACTATCCTTTTTGAGCATAAAGAAGCCAGAATCCTTCTCATCGGGTGAAGGAGGAGCACTGTGGTCTTCAAAATTCTCATCTGGGATGCTGCAAATATTTAACATTAGGAACAGCTATTAAAAACCATTACGATTTATCTGAAGGATTTGCTTTCCTTTGTCATGCATTAACACAGACATCAGGCGGATTTTTACCTTAGAAAAAGAGATCTAAACCCCCTGGCATCTTTCTCTCCACAGGATTTGGCTCTCATTTTAAAAGAGAAGGGATCAAGCTTTAATTCCGTGTCAGGTGAAACTGAACCATATTCACTACTACTGCTTGTATCTTCCACAAGAACAGGCACGGGCAAAGATATGCTTCGAAGATATTCTGCTCAAGGAAGTGGGAGAAACCAGACAATTAGTATAATCAAGCCTTGCAGAGAAAGTGCATTGCAATAATTATGGGGTACGATCCATTCCCTCTAGTGTACATGGCATTGTGTGCTGGGGCCTCTGGGAAAAGAGATAATAGCTGGACAGAGGGAGCTGCACCCAGAGAAAGGTGACTGGGCTGGAAAGAAAGGGTTCATGGCATGCAATAGAAATCCCCAGCCACATCCACAAATCTGGGAGCCGTGCTAGCATAGCAGGATGGATTGCACTATCCGTCATGCTTTTGGAAAGGACAAATTATTGAAACAGAGCTAGTTCTCTTTTTTCCAGGTAGCTATTTAGTAAAACCACATAAAATTAATTTCTGAAGAATTAATTTAACAATTGGACAAAGAGAACACTTTTAGAACTGGATCGGAAGCATGCTAGCTTTAAACTGAATTTTTGATTCTTACAGGGCTGCGGCTTTAGGTAATGATTTAAGCCAGATAAGCTTAAATGCTATCCTTCCACTGGCAAAGCAGAGCCCACTGGCAGAGAATTCTCCCAGATCTGTTCCAGATCAGATTTGGGGCAGCATGCAACAGGGAGAGAAGGGAAACTCTGATTATGCAAGCTGAAGTCTTGCTGGTTTTTGCCCACAAGCAGTATTAGGAATAGAGCATTTAACTTATTTGGCTCCAGCGACCTGATTTGAAATGTGATTGTGGCCACTTACGGCTCTATAAACATTTGTATTCTTAGGTTTCTTAAGCATATGAAGAATGTAAGAAGAATCTAAATGTTAATCTCACCATTTGATCCAACTGAGAGTGCTGTGAAAATAAAAGAACAGCATTAAAAATAGCCTTCATTCAAGAAGTGGAACAGGAAGCAGGTAATTTGATAATAATCACAGAAAATAAACAAAATCTGAACAGACTATAGTATGCAATTTCCTTAACTGTAGATTAAAGAACATTTGACACACTATAAAGCAAAGACAAACACTTAACACAGTATTGATCCACTGAAAGCTGATTGTTTCCACTGACAAAACAGTGGAATTAGTTGTGTTTTCAAGAAGAAACAACAGTTTGACAACAGTTAACCAACATCAAGATTCTAAAAGCATTTGTTGGACAACTTAAATGCAACCTGATAACTAAAAGTCATATTCCAAGTACATCAATGAATTCTGTACTTGTATATCCACCAGAGAGGTCATCAGTGCTTAGCTGAACCTAATAACCTTAAGTTCTCTCAGACCTAAGTCTGTTTTTACCTGTTAGCTTTGACTGGGACTTCCTCTTTTTGCTTGTGACTTTTAAGAAGTCATCTACAAGAAGCTCATTAGCACAGGTTCTCCTGTCTGGATCTGGTTCAAAACAGCGCAACAGGAAAGCTTTTGCCTCTGCAGACATGGATTCAGGAATCTCAGGATGTATTTTGAACATTCCCACCTGATAAATGCAGAAGAAAAACCGTCAGGCACATCTTCCATTGCAAAGGCAGGTCTTATCCTTAAAATGCAACATTACATGGAATCAGTGTTCAGTGCTGAGTATCATGTCATGGTTATTGTCCAGCTCAGCCTTTTACTTTGATATCATAACTTTTACAAAATTCTTGCACTTTTAAATATAATCTAACCTTAAACATCGCTGCCTGTGGCTCGCCCAGTTCATAAAAGGGAGGCTTTCCTGTGGCCATTTCAATAATCGTGCAGCCTAAGGACCAGATATCTGCAGCCTTTCCATAACCTCTGGGTCCTTTATCAATTATTTCTGGTGCCATATACTGAAGAGTACCTATTAAAACAGATGTATTCACTTAGGCAGGAATTTCTTTGATTAACACTAACACTGCAAGAAGGCATACAGTGAACAGTTACATTTCCAGAAGTCAAGAGAATATTTTTATAATAATCCTTTGCATTTCCGTGGTACTGAAGAGTTTCCAAAGCATTTTTTCTGCACTGGCCTGGATCAAAACTAACAATGTTTGTCAAATAAACCAATGGATCTATTGAACCGAGAATGCATTTTGTTCTTGTGACCCATCCTTGTCCTTTTGGTGGTTTACTGTAGGTTATCGTCATTCCTCTTTACATTTGAACCAGAAAACTTTGGTTTAATCTCTAATTCAAGGCAGGATATAAATCTAGATAGGAAACTATGGTTTAATAAATCTCTGAAGCATTATGATGTAGTGCCCAAGAGAAAAAAGGAAGGAGAACATGGGCACAATGCCTGTTCTTGCTCCAACAAGCCATGATTCACAGTTCCATACTGTTTAGTCTGAAGGAGGTTGTTATCTCAGGAATTCTTACAACACTCTTGCAAAAATAGGATGGTTATTTAGAAGTGGGAGCAGGATGAGAGGCTAGGAGTGGTTATTTATAATGAAATGTGTACTGTTCGCTTTGTGATGCAGGCACAAATAAACTTACACTAATTGTTGTAAGAGTGTGGGAAAGCTCTTTCAGCCCAAATTCAATTACTGACTGTTGCTAAGCCTTAGAATAGGGATGCCAATCTTTGAAAATGGAATAAAGCTGTGCAAAGTTGGAAACCACCAACTGATCAGTGGTTGAGGGGTGGAGAATGAAGGGGCCAAAGAAAAGGAGCATGGCCATCTGGGGAACCCAACCCTAGCGCATGCTAGGGATGAGCTCAATATCAGGAACCTGAGTTCATAGTGCAGGTTTTTTTTCAGTTGCATTGTTGCTCTTACTACATGTTTTAATTCAGCATTCATTACATTTATATTTCTGAGTTTTTCCCAAGGAGCTCCACTCAGCATGCGTGGTTCTCCTTCTTCCATCTGGTCCTCTCAAAGCTGTGAAGTAGGTTAGGTAGAGAAATAGTGACTAGGCCAGGGTAAACTTTATAGCTGGTTGAGGATTTGAACCCAGCTACAGTCCAACACTCTTACTCAGCCTTTCCAAAAGCTGGGTCTATTTATGTTGCTGGATTACAATTCTTATCATCCCAAATCTGCATGTCCATTGACCAGGCTGGCTGGGGATGGAGATGTAGTTCAGCAACAGCTGGAGATCTGAGGTTGGGAAAGGCTGCCTTTATGAATAGAGTGCACTCATCTGATTTAAACTGCAGTTAACTCTGCAGTGGCACCTCGGCTCACAAACGCCTTGGTTCAAGAACAAATCAGGTCACGAACACACATTTCTGAAAAATTTTGACTTGGGTCACAAACACCGCTTTGGGGGGCGACCAAGATCGCAGCCAGCCTCCCCGCCCCTACAGTGGGGAGATGGCCACGATTCCAGTTGCATTCATGCAGGGAAGGCATGTGTGATCCAGAGTGCGCTGCTACAGGAAAGTTGGGCGCAATCTCGGCCATCTCCCCACCCCACCCCTGAGTGGGGAGATGGCCGCGATCGTGCTGGGGGCAGGGGGGAGATGGCCAAGATCATGCCCGTCTCTCCCTCCCCCAGTGCGCTGTTTGCACCTATCTCTTCCTCCCCCAGTGCGCCTGCAATCATGTCCATCTCTCCCCGCACCCCCCAGCGCACCAGGATGATGGGCACCTGCAGGGATGACAGGCGCGATCCCGGTTGTGCTGGGGGGGAGGGCGGGGAAATGGTCGTGCTTGTGCTTGGGATAGGAGGTGGGGAGATGGCTGCGATCTTTGCTGTTGTCACTTTGCTTCACATTTTTCTTATTGAAAAAATGGTTACAGAAGGGATTAACCTTATTTACATTGAACCTTATGAGGAAATTTAACTTGGATCACAACCAATTTGGGTCACGACCAGAGTCCTGGAATGGATTAAGTTCGTGAGCCAAGGTACCACTGTATTTTGGAGCTCCACTGATTTAAGCTTAGTTTTATGCTGTTTCTATTTATATAAAATTTGGATTCTCTACTGAATCCATTCTTTTTAACAGAAGGAAGATGCTGTTATCCCCTGGTGTGCATGGTGTTCCTGCGTGCTCAGATACACAAGGGAAGAATATGTGCATATCTCTGTACCCACCTATGGATGTGCATTCTTTTGGCCTTTAGCCAGATCAAAATGTCTCTGCATAAGTAGGAAGGCTACTGTAGAAGTCTGGATTTCCCTTGATATAGAAATTAAGAATGTTGCTGATAATATTGAGCCAGCGTGGTGTAGTGGTTAAGAGCGTGGGACTGGGACTCAGGCGATCCGGGTTCTAGTCCCCGCTCAGCCACGGAGCCAACTGGGTGACTTTGGGCCAGTCACAGACTCTCAGCCCAACCTACCTCACAGGGTTGTTGTTGTGGGGATAGGATGGAGAAGGAGAATGATGTAAGCTGCCTTGAGCCCTTTGTAGGAAAAGGCAGGATATAAATAGAAAAATAAATAAATAAATAAATAATAAAAATATTGGAGGAAATTGCTCTGCATGCTACCAAGACAGATGGTTACTACTTATTAGATGCCCAAAACTATGTGAATGATAAGCGCACACTCCTGAATACATTATCCAATGATTTCAATGGAACTTCTTAAGTCATTCTGTGCAGTGTGGTGTAGTGGGTAAGAGTGCTGGACTGGAAAGCAGGAGATCTGGGTTCAGTTCCCACAAAGCCATGCTGCTCACTGGGAGAGTGTGGGCCAGTCACAGACTCCCAGTCTAACCTACCTCACAAGGTTATTGAGGGAATAAAATGGAGATTAGAACTTTGTAAGCTGCCCTGCATTGCTTGCAAGAGGAGGAAAGGCAAATTGCAATTGCAATATAATAATGTTATGTAGTAATAACAATAGGATCTTCCAGCCCTTATCAGGGTTCCTAACTTAATCTGTATTTTTTGAAATATGTATACCAGTGGAATCAAAAAAGAGACAGTATTCTCTAAAACAGACAAATAATGTAAACTATGTATGCACTTAAAGCTACTGGGAATTCTGGAAAGTATTATCTAAAAAGGTGGGATATAAGTGCAATGTTGTAATCATCACCATCATTCTATTTAAACTGAATATTCTTCCTTTTCTTCAAAAGTAGGAGGCCCTGCAAAGTACTTAGAAACATACCTGTAAATGTTTCAGTGCATGGATTTATTCCAGCAAGCCTCTTGGAAGTTCCAAAATCTGAAATCTTTAGCACTCCACTGTATGTGTTGATAAGTACATTGTCACCCTGAAGGAAAGAACATTTGGAGATCGTTATCATATCTTATGGTTCGTGTTGCAAAACAATTAGCAGCTATCATGCATGCTGAAATGCGCTGACAAGAGACTATAAAAGAATTAAGTGGATGTCACTGCTATTCTGCATGTCCATTTCAACGAAGCTTCATCGCTGAATAGAAATAGTACCTGTGGGTCTACCATCCAGTTACATTGTGTTGAAAAATAGTGTTCAAAAGCAACATTGTTCAAAAGCATTCTAAATTTTGCAGTATTTGCCACTTTATTTGTCAAGAGACTTTCAGATAATACAGTAAGTTTTGATTCTACCATTTTTGCCTATGTTTAGCATTATTTGAGGTTGTATCTAAAACATTTTCTATAAAATTCAGTGTTCTGCAAGTGGAAGGCAGTTTATGCAACAGATTGTTCCCTTCCCTTGGCTGCAGACTCTGTACTCCCAGGAAAGATTTCCCAGAGGGTTAGGTGGACCTACTCAACATGGTGGCAAAAGTAGGTGCATCAAAAGAGGAGAGGAACAATATCACCCTTAGCAATGTTTCCTCCAAACACACACTCTTGCAGTTCCCTTGCAGTGCACTTACCTGATGGATATGCAAATTCTCTTCTTTTTACTTCCTAACCATTAACTGCATATATTTCTGTGCATGTTTTGCATAACTGTTAAGACACAACAGTAACCACAGTGGAAAGTACTCCAAAAAAAGAGCTGTAAAAAGTGGCGTCAGGATAAGGGATTAGAATCTCCTCTTTCCGAAGAGGCTATAGACCAGAGGAAGATGAAAATTTTCAACTGACAACTGGCACCTGGCAACTGTGCACAAATTAGCTTGTATGCCATCATGTCTTGTCAATGTGTATGCATGTTACCTACTTCCTTTCTGTTCCCTCTGACAACCAGAATAATAAAACAATAAAAATGATAACACAAGAGTATACATACCAGACAACTGTAAAAGTGCACTTGTAAAAGACCAACCAACCAACCAACACAATCTATTTTGCATAACTTGTAGAATTTTCTGGGACAACAAGCCCAAAGGATAATGAACCCATGTTGGTCATTTCAGAGTGGTCATTTGGAAAAGGGAGGGTCATTCCAATTGAACGGCTGTCACAAACAGTGGTAGGGACAAAATCACAAAGGTGACGGGATTTGTTGCTCTTGTGGTTTGATAGCCAGTCCCAGGGACCCATGATGAAATAGCTTTTTTAGGTTTGGTGGACACAATCCATTGTGGATTGAACAACCCTAGAACAAGCCATAGATAGTCAAGGTGGCTTGTTGCTGAGAAATAAGCCATCCACTGGTAAGTGGTCTGAATTTGGATAACTCAAGGACCCACTGTAGCTAGCTACCTATGATGAGTATGCAAATCTAGTCAATGAGGGAGCCCAGAGCTGCCCATAGGGAACCCTGATCAAGAATTATAACCACATCTTCATGAACTTGAGAACGGAGTCTAATTTTTCTCAGTTCCAGCTGCTGAACTGCACTGCATGAATGTTCTCTGTGACCTATGATCTATGATGGCTAAAAACATCAAGAGGAGATAGACATTTCCATTTGCTTCAGAGAGCAAGTAAGTTCACTGAATCATTAACATGATTTAATTCTTTTAACAAAAAATTTACATCTATAATTCAGCAGATTTACATTTACAATCCCACCTTTATGTCTCGATGCACTATTTGATTATCATGGAGGTATTTTAATCCTTCAAGAATTTGTTTGGTATAAAATCCAATGGTTTGTTCATTATCTTTTAATGGTCCCCATTTCGATCTCAGAAGAGCAGAAAGGCTACCTATAATATCAGGAAAATGTTGATGACAATAATAGATGATAAGAACAACAACTTGGAAACAAATGAGATATACTGAACAAAACTGGGAAGAACAATATAGTAATAGCACATCCTGCATATCGGACATTATCCAAATTATGTAAAATAAGATATAATTACACCTTTTCTTGTTTATACTCATGAAAAAAGAAACACATTGTTTGGATTAGATTAGGTCAGATCAGACTGTTAAAAGTTAGAAGAAAAAAGTCAAATTAACAGAGTTTCCTAAATTAGGGTCGCTCATTAACAATTAATCCAGACTATGTGAAACAGAAAAAGCCCTTTCTCTAGAAACACTCTCTCTTCCGTAATTTGTGTATTTATGATAACGAATGAGTCAAACCAAATATGTGGGTGTAATATGGGTCTGACTCACTCACTCAGAGCTCTGTTAGGTGGGTATTCAGGCACATTAAATGTGTTCTTACTTGTTTGCTACATGCTGTACCTGAAACCCCACCTGGAGATCACCCCACCTCCAGTGATCAGCTGGAGCTTATTTTGAGATACTATCTCAGGAATGTAGGGGGCACCATTCCCCAGCCTTTTAGGACTGTGATTTAAAAAAAAAAGCTGGAAATACAGCTAGAGTCCTTGCATGCAGCATTTAGGCCAGGGAAGGGCGAGCTGGGGAGTGGAGAAAGAATATTTTTTTGCTAGCCATGAGTGCACATAGGCATTCTTCTCCCACATGTGAAGACTGAACAGGTGTGTGGGGAAAGCTAGGCGATAACTACTATCCCTTCTGTCTCAGACACACTTCTGGCATTAATGAGAAAGTCTTCTATGAACCAAGCACTCTTCTTTGAGATTGCAAATCCTGGATCCCTAATGTTGCAGAAGAATTACACACGCACATGGCAGTTCTTTTTCATGCTGAACCCATGGCTATTCAAGGCTCTGTGCACATTAGCTAGCATGCAGGATCTTGCTCCCTCTTCACATGTTCACTGAACATGTGACCGAGTTTGCATTCCCTGTATCTGAAAGTACAACATGTCACTATGTAGAATTTTCAGTAAAGTTACAATCTGTGATTTGCATCTGTGTTTTGCATGGGAGTAGAGAATGCCCAAAGGAGAGCTAAATATAAAATCTCTTACCTCCTGGTACCTGTTCCATGAATATCTTAATGAATCCATCTTCACTAAAGGAGCCAAGATACTGGACAATATTCTTGTGTTTGAGGTGCTTATGTAAGGCTATTTCTTCATGTAAAGGCTGAGAATATCTAAAGGAAAGGGAAACTTTATAAGGTTTCAATCAGCATTTTTACTGCATGCAGCCCAGTATATTGTATTGCTGTAATATAACCTGCAATAGTGATTCTGATAAAACATACTTCAAAGTAAAATGACCTGGGAAATTGCCCAAGCTGTGTTTGTGAAAAGGAAATAGGTTCTTAACTAAATGATAATACAGAGCAAACAGACAGGCAGAGAGCATGAATGCTAAATAAAATAATTATCCCACTAGCATACAAAAATGAAGTTAAACATTAAATTCAAGTTTCTTTCTTTGGTTGGATAATCCAACATAAATGAAATGCTTTTAAAGTTGAAGTTTCATGGGATGTGTCAGCAATGGATATTTGCCTTAAGTACAATAATATTTCTTCCTCTTTACTAAGAGATACTGTTTCTTGTGGGGTTTACATAACATGCAGTCGCCATTAAACTGTGGGTTCTCATACTGACTGAACCCAGCAATGAACAACCCGCAGTTCACAAACCAGCGATAAACCATGGGTTCTCTTACATGGTTTGTTCCTGATTAAAGAACTACAGCTTGTTAAGCATAACTGGTTTCAGTCAACACAATAATCCATGTTTCAACAACAACCAACACTCAGTACATACTCAGCCCTTGAATTATTATGTAGCCCAAATCTAGTTTGTTTACCCACATATCCTATTTGGATGCATGTTTTCTGTGCTTTTCTATCCAAATTGAAACATGGAGTCTGTTTCAATGATATTCAGTTTTTGCAACTTCCACACCTGCTCAAATGATCAGTTGTTTATTTGTGTGAACAGTAAATGTCCCATTGCTTGTGTTAGTATTAGTTGGGTTTTGGATTGGGAGAAGTATCCACCAATGTAAATGATATTTCATCAGTGCAAGCTATCTCTAGTGCAAATTGAGATTTCCAGAAGTGTTGGTTCAGTATTGCACTAGCAACAGTTTACATTACCTATAATTGAATGACGGTACAGTGTCGGATACTGTTATTTATTTATTTTTAAATTTGTATGCCACCCACTAATCCAAATGGATTCTCTAGGTGGCTTACAGTAAAAGCCAGGCCCTGGAATATGATCAAAACTGGCTCTCTGATTCGTTACATTTTAACAATTCTGTACATTCATATCCTTTGGCATTTCCGTTTCTAGGTTACTGACCATCTTAAGTATTTAAGACACAAGACAGCTTCTGTTTCAGTGATCGAGTGAACCACTGCAGTGACCTCGGTGTGCAGGGTGCTTCAGCGCTCTTCCAGACAATGCTGTTGCCAGGACCAGCATGGGACAAGCGCAGATTATGTTGCCCATGTAGATGGATTTCCCACACAAATACAGCATTTTCCCTGGGGAAAGTGGCATTCTCTCTACGGCTTTTCTCATACCCTCATGGAAATGCTATGGCAGAAGCTAGGGGCATGGGAAGCCTCATCTGCACCAGTCTGCACATATGGGGTATTTTTGAGAGCCTGATTACAGATGATATAAATTGGATCCCCAAGACATGACAATTCTCTCTGATAAAAGCCAGTTGGGTTGGTTGTTTTGTAAAATACTCATAACCAACCCGACATACAATTAGGCTTGGGAGGGGTATTCTGCTCCCTTCTGTTGTTCTTCCAGGTGGTATCCCACAGTCACCATGAGAAGGAATGAGTCTCCTTTCTCTGACAGATGTGCGGAGAGTGCCTGTAGAACCAGGAATTCAACTGTCAGGCTCAGCTGGGAAATTTCAGGAGGCTGTCAGATGTCTCCTTTCAGCAGGCAGTCCCCTCCACATAACCCCTTCAAGACTGTAAGTTGAACTCCTCAGGGCAGGAGACTTGCAGAGAGGACAAGAGAGTTGACCAGGTGCTTCCATCTCCTACTCTGGGGAAGCAAGAGGAAGGGATACCTCGGTCATCGTGGGTCATCAAGGCTAAGCAGATCGCCAGCTTCCATATCCCTGAGAAGTCTACTCTTGGGCATGAGGTGGGATTGTCTGATTCACTTGGGGTGCTGCCTCAAGGACCAAGCAGTACCACTGAGCAGATCTCTGGCCCCCACCTCCTGCTGAAAAGGGCTATGCACAGGTAGGAGGCAGGGGTGCTTTCACTTCCCTCATTTACCTCACCTCACCTCACCTCTTTCTTTGCTTCCATAAGCTTTATCTCATGCTCCAAAAATTATGTGTGACAGTATTTCTCACATGTGTTGGACTAATGTTATATGCAATGTGCTCCAGCTCTGCAGGTGGGAGCAGTTTGAAGAGGGCAGTAGTGGAGGACTAGTAGTTGCTTAACCCCTTCCTTGGCCATTGCTCCTCCCCGGGGTAAGTCCCTCCCCACCCCACAGCAAGGTACAGTTTGCTGCGAATAAACATATCCTGAAACCTGCAGAAGAGAAAGCAACAAGCAGATGCCAGCTAAGCACCACAGACAGGGAAAGGGTTAAGAATGTCCTCTGCCATTTCTGTACTTCAAAGCACCTGCTAACAAAACATCTACCTTTGCTAGCTTCTTGAGTGATACTTCTTTGTTCTACCCTTAGGCCTTTCATGCACACATGCACACCCAGCCCCTGTGTGTCCCCAACCACTCAGGATCATCCACTTCTGCGAGTAACTGCACAGGAACTCTTACGAGCAAAGCATTTGCCTGTATGCATCTCTGTGATGTGAACAAGCTCTGTGGAGCGGGGTTACCCTCCTTCTTTCCTTCTCTTGATAAGAGTTGAGTAGGGCACGAGCCACGTCCAACCACCTTCTGTGACTACAGAGGCCTTCACCAGCCTGGTCCCCTCCAGGTTGTTGGACTGCAACTCTCATTGTTGCCATCCAACGTATCTACTGGAAGGACGAGACTACAGTGTGAGAATGTAAAGTATATGAAGACCTAGTATGAAGAACTGCTAGTAACTTTTGCAGACATGCCCTAATTAAATCGGCTGATTTAAGACAGCGCTATTCATCAGCATTAACTATAACCATACCTGCTATCTCTTTCTGGAATTTCTTTAATGGCAATTCTGACTTGATTGCTCAGATCTCGTCCAGCATAAACTATGCCATAAGTGCCTTTCCCCAGAATGACTCGCTCACCATTCTCATCATATTCGTAGTCATACTGCAGCAGAAAGGAGAACAAGAAGAAGGGATCGGTGATTCTGATACATATTCCAAGTAAATATTGTTTTGCAGTAGGAAGTGACCTAGCTGATACGTCAAACCTGGGAGAAGCGATATCCCGTGTGAACTTAATCATTGCCAACATGGATTTTTTTTTATTTTTGGCCATTGCAGGCACTCTAGAAGAACCATATCTTCTAAACACGGCATAATTTCTACTTATTTCTATCATTTATAAACCACCCTTTAGTGGCCGCAGCTACACCAGTTTATCAAGCTTACACCAATCTGAAAGTGTAATTATATGCCACAGGAATTACGTGACTGCTACTGATCGATATTTCCCTTCTGTTTCTCCCTAGTTAGTAAATAATACATTGGCACTGTATTGAATGTCTTGTTCCATGCCAGTGACAGCAGTCACTAATTTTTTTTCTTCTCCTCCTTTCTTTTTTTAACAAGCTATCTCTGAGGAGATAGAGAGATGCACGTCAGCACCACCCACACCATCTAGAAAGATCACAGTAGTAGCAGTATTTGCAATAATTGGCAAGAATGCAAGACTTCTAGTACCTCCAGGGAGTCTCCATCACATTCACCCTCTTCTGTGTTTTTTCCCATTTCTTCAGTGATACTATTAACCATTACAAAAAATCTACCAAGAAGACATAGAAAGGAAAAGAATAACGTTACAACAGAATGAAACTGAGTAGTTAGCACTCCTTTCCAGTTGCTCATGACTGTAATATTGTGTGCGTCACGTTTTGACGCTCCATTCTCTCTTCCCACTCAATAAACGTGTGTGTGTGTGTGTGTGTGTTGAGTGCATTTCAAAAGAATCCTATGCACATAAGCTAATAAGAATATATTTCCTGATACAAATCAGTTTGCCTAAGTACATCACACCTAGTCTTCAGAGATAAATATATTTCACCCATCTGCTTCATTATTGTTCCATGGGTTGCTTTTGCTCCGTATTTTGTTCCAACCACCTTCCAAGTTTAGTTTATCTTTTTCCTTACAGGTTCCAATTGCACAGGTCACATGGACACACTGAAGATGCCGCATGCCAAAAAGAGTTTGATGTGATTTGAAAAGTAACTGGACCTGGATGGCCACTCATTCTGAGGTTACCTCTAAACTAGACTACTGCTTTCAATTTACCTCATGTGTTGATAGTGCAGCTTCAGAAAGTAATTCTGGATGATGCAACCACCTTTCAATTGTACCTCATCTTACACATGTTGCATTTTGCAGTGTAATCACGCATATATGTGACTGCAGCCCAGCACAGGAAAGAACTTTGTGATTGCATGAAAGTTTTTTGTTTTGTTTTGCACAATATGTTAATAAATGCACATCCTGTACCTTGCTAAACAGAGGATATGGAGAGATGCATCTGAACAATGCCCAGAAATCAGAACTGTAAGACTGATATTTTCCATAATATTAACACTACTTTGTACTCAAGATTAGGGAATTCAGAGCCTCAAAAGCCAGGGGGAAATTTGAATGGGTGGAATTTTGAAAGTAACCTAATGAATATCATCCTCTGCTTGCTTGTAGCTTATAAATGCTGATCAGTTCACCAGAAAGCACAGCTTAGCTTCTATAACTGTTATTTTTAAGACTGTTGATTATTTTTATTTGACAAGTATAATTCTCAGGAGTTCTACATGCCATGTAGAAAGGTGCAATGGACAGACCTGATGGAATTCTGAGAAAAACCACAAGTCTATTAGGTGGCAGGGCAGGGATCTTTTTTTAAATGTTGCCCTATGTAAAAATAAGGCATCCTGCAATCAAGTGGTAAGGTTTTGCATAGCCCTCTCTTTTTTTTAAGGGAGAGGTTTTTTTTTTTAATGACCCTTTTTCTGAGGTATTAGGTTTCAGAATTCTGCCACTGCTACCATCTTATCCTATCCAATGCACAGAATAGAATGCTTAGATTAAAAATGAATTTGATAATATATTCTCAATAAAATTGCTTAATAACAGTGAAGCCTACTGGTTAGAGGACTGGACTGAAGATTTATTAATTGATTGATTGATTGCATTTGTGAGACATGGGAGAGCTGGATCCTGGTTTCCACGCTACCATTAAATTTACTGAGAGATTTTGGGGCATTCATGCACTATTAGCCCTAAAGCTATCTTAACAGGTGTTGTGTGCCTAAAATGGAACTCAGGAGAACTATGTAAGCCATCTTGAGTGCCTCACAAAAGGAAAAGCGGCAGGATATAAATGTAATATAATGATGATAATAATTCTTTACTGTGGTTCTTGATTCACTCTGATGATATGCAGTGCGCTAACTCTGGTATAAATGCACTTCACTTAGCCACATCTCATACGTCAGTTGGTCAAAAATGATCTCACAAGATGAGGGTTAGGACACCACCAGTGGCCTTGGTGACCCTGTGCCCCAACTCAGAGGATTATGGTGATCCAATGGAAGCACAGCAGAGGCAAAGACTGTCTTTGTGCGCCTTAACCCTCCAAAACATTAGATGGCTTATTTCAGCGGTCTTAAATGTTTTTCTGCTACTCATGAGGCAAACCAGCTGAGGCACTGCCAAGAATCTTCAGAGAATGGTGGCACTTTCGTCCTCTGTTTCACACCAAACCAGACCCAAAGATGTTCTTACAAGGTCAGAGCCCAGTTGGCATGCAAAGAGCCATGCTGGCTGCGAGTGCAGAGTCCACAGGATAGGTAGCACAATCATGCAAGCTATGTACATATTTTAATAAAATGTTTTAAATAATAAATATGTGCAGCACCTACTTTTTGCAGTGGTGTTCTGTGCAGAAATAGATTTGAAAGTCATCTGAATTATGTAGGACATACAGGAAGCAGCATCGTTCCTCAAATTTTGAAATGCTGAAAGAGAAGCAAAGTTAGCATGGGTTACTGATTTTTATGGTTCTATGCTTTAAGCAGTCTTTATAATTCAACAAAAACCAGAACTGTATATTCTTGCAGTCTGTGGGATACAACTGTGCTTTCTTAGGTTTGTCACCTTTAAGTGAAAAGGTGCTCCATAGAATCTGTCATTGCTTTTCCTAATGAAGACAGGTGAAGATTTAATAGGAAAAGAAGGCTAGCAAGGTTTGCATCATTAAACTGAATAGTTTATAACTGCTTAAAAGTGCAGTATGGAAATCCATTTACTATATTAAATCCAAAGGAAAGCATAACTGGAAACACTTGACATAGCTGAATCTCAACCATTCAGCAAAACTGCCTGTTACGGAAAATCAGCCATGAGTGTTGTCTACAGATGACATGCACAAACTTCCATTAACAGTGAATTTTTTGCAAGATGGATTATTGTAATAAACACCATTTATTTAAGCAGAAATAATCCTTATGAGGGAAATAGCTCTTTCTCACATGAGCTGTGTAGGCTAATGGAAGAAACCTGGTAAGGATGCAAGTCCACCAGCAAGATGGTCCATTTGTAAATGCACTTTGTATTTTCGCCAGCTGCTGCTGAGAGCGTCTAGTAATAAAGTCTCGTCTTTACAGCCTGTATTCCTATCCTTTCAGGCTCCTTGTCCATTTGCTTGCCTACTTTTTCAGTTTTTCCAATGAGAACCAAATGCTAACAGCTTGAGTTGAGAATCTCTATGCAGTAAATTCAGCCATGCACCCACCCCTATTTCCTACTGCATAAAGGTTACCACAAACTGACATGGTTCATCCAGTCCCTTCTCCAACAGGCAGGAGCTTGAAGTGTCATGTGAACCCACCACAACTTACTTGGAAAGGCTTATACACCTAATTTCTGAGCTTCTATTCTACCTGGCAGGCCTTGGCTTCTTGTAGGGATTAGTAGTTGACCCTGGGCTTGCTGTCACCTGAATGTTAATGGCATGACAAACCCAGGGGCAAGCCAAACATCGGCAGAGCCCCCTTGGGAAGAGCAACAAGAAATCAGCAGCAGCCGGCCAAGTGTTTCTGACAGTCACTGGGTAATAGGCAAGCTTTGCTAGAAAAATGTGTTCGTATTCCCATTTGGAGGTGGGTGGGTGGTATGAATGGGCCAAGCTCTGATGGGGCTTAATGGGATTGAACTTGTACATCCCTAGGTACAAAATGCAAAATTAAAAAACCTGTGTCTCTGTTCTGTGCCACCAATACTCACTGGGTAACCAGACACATTTGGCTGCAGTCCTGTATGATGACTTGGGAGCGAGTCTAACTGAACTCAATTTGGATTACTTCTCAGGAGACAGTATAGGATTTGCTCTGTTATTCATACTTAAGTCCCATTGCAATTAATGGTTAACAAGAAATCATTTTTCCTTCTGTGCCTGTCACTGTCCATTCTGTGAGGCTGAGCTGACACAGGTCTGGTAGGCCACTTGTAGATGTTATGTCAACTTGCCCTGGGCTTCCATGCCAGACTGGTCCCTCATGACCTGGGCTGAATGAGGCAAGCTTGATGTTTGCAAGAGTTTGGTGTGCTAAGGGTGCCCGTGAAGCCTGTTCCAGTTGATTGGCTAAGAAAAATCCCTTAACTTTGTTAATAATAGGTTTGGGGTATAAAGCCGAGGAAGTAGGTACAACTGTCCACTGGATTCTCCTCTGTCTGGTTTTGCTTCACCTTCTCCCTTGCTGACTGGAACTGGTCGGCTTCTGAGGTCTTGCTCCACTGATGACCCATGCCTTGGTATGTATAAACAGATCTAGTTGGCTGTGCTTATAATGCATAATTAAAATATACTAATCTATATGTTGGGAACAATTGACGGCAAAAGAAGGGGACAGCAGAGGATGAGGAGGCTAGATGGCTATCACTGAGGCAGTCAGTGTGAGCTTGGGTGGACTCCAGGGGATGGTGGAGGATAGGAGAGCCTGGAGGAATGTTGCCCATGGGGTCGCGATGGGTTGGACACGATGTTGTGACTGACATAACATAACATAATGCATAAATGACCTCATTACTTACTTACACTAAGGCAATCATTTGAATCCAAGTGACCCCACCCAGTGAGATGAGATGGGCAGCTTCAAAAGGAAACTTAGCACTTAGTTTATTGGGTACTTTAAAAGAATAACCAATAAATAAAGCTATAAACAAAACTTCTAATCAACCTATTATTGTGAACAGAATTACATGTCTTAGAGAATTTTGTAATCCCAAATGTCACAGAGACATTGTAGCTTTGTTACCTCTTTTCTCTGTTTCTGCTTGTTGTTGATGCAGAAAAAGAAAAGTTGAGAAACTGAATAAGAACCATTAATTTTTAAAGATTGGATTGGTTTAATTTTTTCCCAGAATAGCCTAAGCAACCCAAAACTTGATTTTAAGAAATGCATCAATAGACCTTTTACACTAATGTAGAAATTAAGGTTAAAAAGGTGTTAATAATTAAATATACATTTTTGTTCACAGGACAGTCTGAATTGGGCAAAACATAGAAATTATCTGGGACAATATTTTAATAGTAGGATCATTAGAGACCCTTTCTCAGTAAAACTGCACACATATACAATAATAATTAATCATCACTAAAATTTCATAATGTAAATATGAAATTGAGCAATTATTAAATACACTACAGTTTGTGACTTATCTGGCACAAACACCAGATTAATGAAGTGCTTTTTCCTAAGTAAAGAAGAATTAATGTCTGTGACTAATACCAGTTGTTGACAATTGGCATATAGTTTTACTGACATCATCCAGATAACTTTACATACAAATGCTTTTTAAAAAGTTATTCATTTCTTCATTAAGTCTGCTGCAGGTGGAAGTTAACTTTTGTACAACAAGAAAATGACTTAGAATGCTGGTTAGAAATGACTACCCTCCCTTCCTTCCTTCCTTCCTTCCTTCCTTCCTTCCTTCCTTCCTTCCCTCTTTTCTTGGAAAGGTCATGAGCTGTCTCTTCTTCCCTCACCGCAGATCCAGTGCTCCAAAGAGAATGGAGTCCAAAATATTCCCTCTCCCTTTTCACTGAATTTCAGTTTTCTGTGTAGTTACTCTAGGTCAAGAAACTTGAGAGAAGTTTGAACTGAGAGCACTGTCCTCTAGTGCTTTGGAAGGACTTCCATCATGTCCTTCTCACCACCTGCTACACTGGAGAGCCACTAAAGTACTGTGGTCAAATGTTACACTTTCTGCATTTCCAGTACTTTGTGTTTATAAGCAACTCTTCAGATTGACATTACAGAAAAGTCCCAGTGCAGTCAATCCCTACGGAAATGGCACTGAGTCAGCCAGAGGTCTGAAATTCATTCTGAAGAAATTTTGGAAATTGCATGCCCGTGGTGGCAGGGGCTGAGGGCAAAAGCACCCAAAAGGACAGCACATTATAGAGCCCTTACTGCCAGACATTAGGCCTTAGCAGAGGCATTTCAAACTTTTAGAAGTGAGAAAAATGGCAACAATGCTGGGGAAGCACAAATCAATTTGTGATTTGGGAACTAGGGTAGAGCCAGGGAAAAGTGCATGGCCATATGGGAAACCCTAGAAGGATGGGATTCAACTCCAGCTAGCTTGATTTAGCTTCAGGCATTAGATTATGCGCCCCCGCCACAGATAATTATTCCACTTACTTAAATATCTATAAGCTTCCTTCTCAATCAAGTCTATCCAAACAACAACAATAAATTAAAATATAATTCAGTCAGTATGAGAAAAAGCACTGCCAAAACTAGAATAATAAAAGATCAATGAAACAGCAGCGTGGCCAATAAAACACATCAATTAAAAGCTGTTCAAAACAGGCAAACAGGTTTGTGGTATTGTGGGAGATGAACTGCACCAGATGCTTCTTTACAGTCAGATGTGCAGATAAGCAGAACAACAGAAATTATGAACCTGTCAGAGGTATTGCGATCGCTGCATGGAGCCCAGGAACAAGGAACGCAGTGGCGTTTGTTTATGGAGGTGGAGCAACTGGGCATCTTTTGGAAAGGAGAAGGTGGCACGGTCCACTTATAAGCTGTCAGATGGCCAACTTGGCCTGCCAGGCACCTGGTTTCTATGCATTACAATCTAGTTACTGACACTACATGTCATCCAGTTGGCACTGATGACTCCTGTGTTCCTTCTTGCCAACCAGAACCCTGCCTGATCAATATTCTTAGCAGAGCAAACAAACACCTGCATGAGCTAAAGATTACAGATCTAATTTTTTAGCATCAGCTGGTAGTGACATTTCGATTCTGGAATAGCTTATGCTGTTTGCAGAGAAACGTTTTGCTTTGTGTGTATTTGCTGGGGATTTGGCTGGGTAGAATATAATCATTTTAGATAAAAGGGGTATGTGGTACTGTTTCAGGTGAATGATGCTCTAAGAGTTTTGGTTAGAGGCATTACAAGGAACAGGGGGCAGAGAAAAGGGAGAGCAGCACCTGTGTGTTGTGTGTGTTGGTTTTAGTGAGTGCTTGAAATAAAAATGTCTTAAATATGTGTCTATGGTTGTTTTGGAATTCTAACACAAAGTCTGCTTAAAATACTGGGGGGGGGGGCAACTGAAAGACATTTAGGAGGGAGGTTCTTAAGGTAGGGGCCACCACTTGGAAGGCCCAGTTCTTCATTGGGGAAGGCCTGCCGATGTCAGAGCCCAAGCCACTAATACCCCACCACCACCAAAAGCTTCAGCATAAGAGAATTACTACTGTTCAAAAAGTGTTGTTTTGTGATCCAATGCCACCTTTAAAATGTCACCTGCCTAGAAATCCTGTTAGTGTTTATTTCTTAAAGGAAACCATCCATTGTAAAGAAACACATTCTATTAATCTTGGATTATGCATGGATTGTTTTCAACAATCCCTTTAAAGAAAATGTCTTCTCTGCATTAGTCATAACATATATTAGTCATTCCTTAGCATGAGTTTGTCCCATAAAGCAGTCCTGCCAAGTGTTCTGTTGCAAACCTGTTTTCACAGAGGGACAGTTGGGCTTACAATTTATTTATTTATTTCAGGGAGGGAACATCTTGCTAATTTTGTTCATATGTTCTTAATGTCTGAAATGCTTACAAGCACCATTTTGTGAAAGTTTGCTGTCTAGTCCAGAGGCAGTTTTCTTGCACAGGCAAAAGTAGTCAGTCCTAGATTAAACAAACATTGATCTTTCTTGTTTTCTATAATAAAATGCACCCCACATAGCAGTATCATATGATCTGCTCAGTTGTTGTTACATTCGTATGTCTCTATACATTTTGATATGATTTAAGGAAAACATAGCAATATTACACGCTAGAACGCAGTGCTTATAACCACATTCAAACAACTATTTTACATTGAAGTATTACCTCTCACAATACAGACGTCTGTATTACAGATGTCTTCAGACATCTACAGACATCTTGCCGTTCAGATGTGTTGGATTACAACTCCTATAATCCCCAACAAGCATGGCCAATTGCACCCCCTCACATCTGGAGGGCACCAGATTTTGATCTACAGAGTTTGAGGGCCATTTTATATAGTTTGGGGATTCAAGTTGTGCTTTCTCCCTCATGAGCTACATACAGGGACCATTTATTTCAATGACTTTTCATGGAAAGAAAGAGAGTATCTGGGAAAGAGAGCTCTACAGCCTGACATATATTTAATGCTGTTGAAAAATCATTTTGGGGGAGGAAGCATTCAAATTTGAATCCACGCATGCTTCACTGCCATGATTTTTCACCAGCACATTACAATAGGGAACTAGTGTGGTGTTGTAGATAAAGTGTTAGGCTGAGACTAGAACATTTGGGGTTTGCATCTTGCTCATGTTTGAAGTCTTGCAGCTAATATTGAGCCCCTCACGCTCAGTCAGCCTAAGTGCAGCAGTACTGCAATGAAAGCCTTCGTGTCTGCCACTCCGGGCACTAAAGAGAAATGGCAGGATAAATATATCACATGCAAATAAACATAAATAACCTTACCTTACTCCTCTGATAGAGTCAGCACTGAAGTTCCATTCATGAATGCCTTTCTGTAACAAAGAAATCAATGAAAGTGATTCACAGTTGTTAAACTATGCTAAATCATTTTGTCTATAATTTTAAACAAAACTAATAATTCCCCCTATTTTGTGTATTTATCTTTCATAACTGCAAAAGTCAGCTTCATAAAAAGATGTTAAAATGTAAAATGTAAAAAAAGGAAAAAAGTTTTTAAAATACCACATATAAATAAAAAAGTCAAAAGTCTAAATATTCTAGCATGTTTGCATCACTGACATTTTGAACACCTCCCCTAAATCTCCATTTTTCCCAGTTCTCTGTACCACAATTTTCACCTCTGGACCATTTTGGAGGGGAGAAAAATACAAATGAAGGGCCTCAAGCTGCAAAAAACACTTTCAGTTACATTTTTAAATTCTGAGTTTCTGAAAACAAACAAAAAATAACACCACCTCCATGATCCCATTCCAAGACATTCCCACTCTTTTAAAAGCCCTTGTTTCTCATAGATGCTGTGACCCTTTTTGCTTCTGTTCTGTTCTCAAGCTCATGGATTTAAAAAAAATCCTGGTGATTTTGCCAAAGTTTCCAGCCATTGGAGTAAACATTTTAAGAGGACTGTCCAAGTCTGACATCTGTTACTTGCTTAATAAGAAAAAAAGGCAGTAGAGAAACAGAGTCAGCAGCCAAAGTGAGCCCATGTGTCAAAGCACCACTGAGAGTGGTAGCGATATCTCTGTCAGCATCAGCGCCAGCTGCTACCTGGTACTGCAGCTAAGAGCTTGCATCAGAGTGTCCTACGCTATGAAAATAATCTAGTGCAATCCAAAGTTTGCTCCACAGCCAGGAAAAGTCAGCAAATCTATCTACAGCAAACGAATATTCAGAACAAGACTTCCTTTGCAATCATGCTGGATTCCAGGCAATGAGTCATGCCCAGTTGAGACATTGGTGTGATCCAGAGGACAGAGTAGCCCAGGAGCTCAGACCTACACTCAGACACTTCTCCAGCCAAGAATACCCTTGGACCAGTCACTGCCTCCAAGTCCCACTGCTACATCCATAAAAGACGTAACTTTCAGCGTTATGGAAAACATGAATAAGATAAAGAATGAAACAGATTTTCCATATTCTGGGCTCAACAGAAACGATTTTGAAATGTGATGCTTGTGGAATTAGCCAGTAAGTGCACATTGTTCTCCCTCTAGTAAAGCTGGTGAGTATTAGGAGTCAATTTGACGGAAGTGATACACCACAAACAATCTTCAGATGGGAAATTCAATGAGAAGTAACAATAGCAGCCCCCAAAGATACTAAATGTGAGTGAAGGTTAGGTTCCATATGCTTCACTGACCCATAACACAGAATCTTGCTTCAGAAAGTTTGCCAAATGGAGTTAGAAGTTTAACTACGGTACAGAAACAGCAGCCTCACTTCTGTAAAAGTTAAGTCAAATTGATATAAACAGACATTGCATTCTGCTGCATTTTTGCCTTCATAAACCTAACAAAGGCTCCTGCCCATATCCTAACAGGAATGATGCATATGCTTGTGTGAGATGATCATTGCCTGGAGTATATTCCGGAGGGCAAAAATTCATGGTATAAAGATTTGCTGTACAAGGGAAGGCATATGGTCATGCCTGCATTATCCTGACAGCTTGGTTTATAGCCAACAGATAGCATATTTGTCAGGCTGACCGATGATCAAAATGGATTATAGCCCCACAAGAATTTACTGTTCTACATTTCAAATTTGATTGTTGCCTTTACACATGGCTGAAACATGAAAGCAAGAAACATGCCTAGAATTTTTGTGTACTTTTCCTTTCACAAAAAGAAAAGAACATGAACAAAATAAAAAGATTTTGGATACACTGCCCCAAAAAGCTAATGCCAAAATAATTTTCCACTACACTTTGTAGTGGGAGAACAACAAAGCAGAGAAAAATCATGCTTGACGAGTATGGAGTACCTGAGATGTCATCTCAGAGGGGAAGAAAAGCACTTTTATTTCAACCTTCCCTCAACCATTCAATTCCCTTCTGTATTGTTCTCCCAAGTGCTCTTGCTCTCGGCTTTTAAGTTTCAGCCGTTGTTTTATCTAGCACCATTTTATTCATTACACAGAAAGAAACATGGATTGGCCACAAACAAATCAACAGGGAACATCAACCAAACCTGATTCTCTGATAAACAGACCAGTAGAACACATCTGTTCTCAAACTTCTGCTTGTCACATGTCCACTCTACATGTTTAGGTAAAGTCTTTTTTTAAAAGCAGACATTATGTATTTATTTATTTCATTATATTTATATACCACCCCATAGTCGGCAGGCTCTCTGGGTGGTTTACATCAATTAAAATTATTCAATTTCCATTATTCATTCAATAAATATTTGCATTAAATAACAATAAAACCATAAAACAACATAACAGGACAACACCACAGTCATTTTACTGGGTTAACCCTCTGGCACAGCAGCAAATTTATTATCTTAATTGTTTTATTAAGACATCAATATAAATTTAACTATTGAAATAACTGGAAAATAAAAAGGTTCTCACCTGACGCCAAAAAGAAGGCAAAGATGGTGCCAGACACACCTCTCTGGGGAACATATCTCTCTAGATGCACCATTTACATGAAAAAGCTGCCAAAGAGGTATTTCAGAGTTCCATTTTCTAGAACTCTGTCTGCCAAGGACACAACACAAAAGCCGAGTACACACAACGTGAGAATGGTTAATAAGCCACAGTGGCTTCCTAACCACTCCTGGATGTATCGGTTGTAGGCCAGCTCATTTCTTGTAATTATTTTTACTGCACATGTGCTATTATGAGGTCTGAGCCAGGCAAGGATGGCTTGCTGGAGAGGTTCATAAACCACCTAGAACCCATGGCCTATTGTAGGGTTGTGGGTAGAGATGTGCAAGGCATCTCTTTCGGGGAGGGAATTCACTGGACTTCCTGGGCTCAGCTCCCCAGCTTCAGGTCTGCTTTGTCATGGCCCAGAGTCCAAGCTCCTGATGGGGCACTCGCCAGGAATCAAGCGCCATGTGCTGTGCAAGCAGCAACCTTTTTCTGCACTATGTGCAACAGCTACAGCCCCTACCTTCTGATGAAGTCTGAGGAGCTGCTTGCATCAGTGTAGAGCTGTATGGCCAATGCAACACTTGTCAGAACACAAAGCAATTGAAAATGGTACTGATGGAACTCAACCATGAGCATGACTGGTTCCCTTGGGAAAAGGCCACTGCTCAGTGGTCAAGGGCATGCTCTACAGACGAGAGGAGCTAGGTTCAATCTCCTGGTAAGGCTGGCAAGATTCTATCAAAACCCCTGGGGAGCCAAATGAACTAGTGGTGTGACTCAGTGGCTTCCTATGATTGTGGAGTCTTCGGGGCTCTTACACCTGGCCTTTAGAAGCATGCATAAGCACGCTACGCTTAATACTCCCCTTTCCCACCAGGATCCATAACTTCTTTGGTCTTGACTCTGTGTTCCATCTTGAACATTCAAGGCTGTAAATCCAATACCTCCCATTTTCTTTAGCCTCCCACAGTCAACTATTACAGGATACATCCTTTATGTAGAGGAATGTGTCTGACTTTTGATCTTAAAATGTTGTGGTGGCAGCTGACCTTATCATCAGGTAGAACATGCCAGATAGATACTGTCTTCTCTTCCGCTTCACTATTAATGGACAGGTACGAAGGCTGGTAAATTTTTGTGGGCTCCAATATCAAAACCTTTGAACAACAAGAACAGTTAGTGAACACTTCTGAGCCTTTACTATGCTTGCAGTTTCTTAAAATGTCTAGACATTTATATGCTGACATTTCTAGATATAGTTCTTGGAAAATCTGGAGGTTAAGGACAAATTGTACAAAAGGCATCTTTATAGCTTGACTCCAACCATTTTTTCACTCAACCATTTACTGAATGGCTTTCATTTTTGTAGAGTTTTCTGGTTTACTGTATTTTTTTAGTTCCTCAGTTCATGTGCCTAAAAATCAAAGAAAATATTTGGATGAGGTCAGGGCACATTCCAAACTGCACTGTTGGACCTGTCAGGAGCTAACACCTGTATTTCTTTATGCACAGGAGCTTCAAACTCATTAAAAAGCCACATGCTAATTGTTATATATGTTTTGCATAGTTGCATATTTAACTGCAGCACAGCAAAAGATAATAAGAAGGAAATAGCTTTCATTTTTGTGCCTTATTAATTTGGTGATACTGAGGAGGAGACCTATTAGCAGAGAGATAGATGGGAGTTATTGTTTAAATTTCCCTCCCTGCATATATTCAAGGAAACAACAACGTCCCTTTGTATTAAGTACTTGCCATAGCTCTGCTAGATTGAGAACTTCTATAATATTGAAAAAGGGACAAATATCAAATTATAGAATTCTGGCATTACTAAGTATTGAAGAAATTGTGAAGGAAGAATCAACTTACTATCAATAAAACAAATAAAATTATCACAACTTTAGTGCGGTACAGTGGCTACAAGGTCAGATAAAAACCAGAAAGATTCTAGTTCAAATCCACACTCAGCCACTTAAGTTCAGTGGTGACCTTGGGAGAGAAACAATTTCTCGGTTTAAAGGTTTCTTCACATGAGGAATTCAGCTTGGTGTTCACTGAGACGTTTTCCATTTTCCTTGAAGGAATGTGTCCTTTACAGCCGGCGTTTGTCTTTCTCTTCCTTTCTATATCAGCCTGACACAAGGTGGCACTGTGGTATAGCTGAAGTAAAGTAGAATGGCAACAATACAAGAGGCTTCATTCCAGCTTGTACTGCATTTTAAATGCTTTCCTTGCTCTAAAAAACAGCTGGGAAAGTAGCTGCAAAACATGGGAGAAGCCCTGGAGCGCAACAGCATTGTGTAATGAACCTGCAAACTTCTGTGAATGAAGGATCACGAGCCTCATGGACACAAGCCCAAACTTACCATTAAAGGCTGTTGTGAGGACAAAAACACTCCTTGGAGAAAGGGCGATACAAATACAATAAATAATTCAGTTCAGCTCTTTGTGCTGTTTGAAGTTTATTGCCTTCTAAATCATTGTTTGATAGACAAAACAGGAAATGAAGATTGTTAAAAATTAACTGACATGGTTTAACATGTACTTACGGGAAATCTAACTACAGAAACATCTGTCTTTGTGGCCTCAACTAGAAAATCCATCCAAAAGTCTACAAGTTCATGTTTGGATACTTGCTGTTCTGGATTCAGTTTATTAAAGTGCTGATATATCAAAATAGTCTCCACAATGGACTTGAGGTACCTAGGGACATTCAGTAAAAAAAAAGAAACCAAATTTAAAATTATTGTTAAGTATACATCTAAATGTTTTATCATTCTTTAGCAGAACATCACCAAGCAGAGAGGCTATAAGCAGCCATATTGGTCATAAAAGCTGAGAAACATGGGTCAAACTACACAGAACTGGTGGTCCTCATTTCTTTTAATAGAATGGCCTAGTTTGTATGCACCATCAGTTCATGGGTTGTTTAGCCCATGAATAGGCAGGACTGGCCCAGACCAAGCAAACTTTCTGCCTCCCGCCTGCTTGCAACTTCTACTCCAAATCAGCTCTCAGGAACAACCTACATTCCTGGGTTGTTTGATGCAATACATGAATCCAGCACTCTGGGTTGCTGAGGGACAAGCAACCAAGAGTATGAATCCAACAACAAGCCATGAGATAAAACTCTAGGCTGTTCATCTCTCAAAAACCCTGAATTCCAGATTCACATGTTGCACATTTGCTGTTTCCATTACTGCATCATATGTGACTGTGGCAATTGTTTGTGGTATGCTGTCTTGTGAAGGTTTCCATCCTGAAAAGTGGCCTAGAAATATTATAAATATATAAATCAAGCAACCCAGAAATGAGGCATTCTTGAGTTGTTTCACTCACAGTTAGTTGTTACATGAGAACTAAGTAAATGAATGCATCAGCACTAAGGCTCAGTGGTAGAGATCCAGCTTTAAATGTTCAATGCCTGGCATTTTCATTTGAAAAGTTCTTAAGCTGTGAGCCTCGGAGAAAGCATCTGTCTGAGGCCTTGCAGAATCACTGTCTGTCCGATAACATAGAACGATGGGCTGGATGGTACAGGAGCCCTGAATCACAATAAAAGATAGGTTCTTATATTCCCACCAAAAAGGCCTGCGGAAGAACTTCAGAGAAAACATTTTACTAATTAACAGGTCTTTAAAATTATGTAAATACAGCTCTTTAAGGTTTGGTATCTATAGTATTTCCTTGTACTTTACAAGTGTGGCATCCGCCCAAATTACAGAGCCACTTGTACAAATATGCTGATAGGAGGTAACAACAATGATCAGCAGAAAGCCATGAGCTGTTTGTGTGATTGCTAATAAAAATGTCAAGAGTGTTCCATTCAAAGCATTCTGGTGTCATCAACATTCTTGGTTCCCATTCCTTTATGCCAGGAATAAGAGCCAAGAAGGATGGAATTTGATTAAATCATGCACTAAGTAAAGTGACAATGCAGATGCTCCACCATCTCAGTCCCCCAAATCACCCCCCACACACACACACAAACTGATTTTATCTCACCAGCAGTGAGGAGAAACTGCCTAACCTGTGTGCAATCTGTGCTGATGGTTTACTACAGATACTATAAATAATTGCATCCATGGCTTACTGTGAATTTTAATTGCTCTGTCAATTAGGCCTCTCCTAAACAAGCCACGGCTCTTCTCACACAGAAAAGCAATCTTTCTCCCTTCCTTTTTTCAGAGGCCTATTTTTTGTTTGTTTTCTGAGCAGGACAAAATGTATCAGATTGAAAAGGTAATTAAGTTTCTCTTCCATAATCTTGCCTTCATAGTGAAACTCTCAAAATTATCTCACAGATACTATAACCACACAAAGAGCTGAGGCTAGAAGGTGCTCTTTGCCAAAAGGCTCCAAATGGGACTGCACTCCTTAAAAAACAGACAATCGAAGCCTCACTAGATAGAAAAGGTACTTTTTAAAGAATTAAAATTAGTATATCCTGCCTTTCCAATAGAAACACCTGAGGCAGCTTCCAACAGCATGGCTTTTCCCTCTCTCCTTTTAAATGACAAAAACAGGAGCAGCAAAACAAAAACAAAATCAACCAACCCCCTGACAAAAACAAACAAATGAACAAACCAAAAAAACACATTAGAAACCTCAAAGAGCCAGGAAAAACAAACTGTTTCACCTTCACAATTGCAGGTCTTGAGCCTAGAAGAGAAGGCTGTGGCTGGAGAAGGACAGATTTGGGGCAGAAAAATGATACAGGTAGAAATGTTTAAATGCTCTGTCCTGTATCAATTCTCCTCTCTAAGTCACTGCCACTCTCAAAGTGGTTTTCAACAACAAAGTAATCCTAAGAATTTTAAAAACACATGTTTATTTAAACTGTTTGGGCTTTTAATAAAAAAGTTGTACTAATCCAGAATGCTAATTTTAAAAGCACACCTAAGTAGATATACTGGCTAAGAGTTGTCCTAAACCAGACTTGGAAACAAATACAGGAGGTTCAAAGCCCACCTCAAATGTGAGGTTAATTTATAAGCCCCAAATTATCCCGCTCAGATTAACGACTAGGGCAGAGGAAACTTTCCACCTCTCCAGCCCATTTATGTCGCCTGCCCCAATTCCAAAACGCCATCCCCCAAGCTTCAATCCTGTCTCCACAGTCTCCTCTTCCTTATCTAAAAAAAAGAGAAGAGGGAAGTTCCCTCTCCATCCTGGCAAACAAGACACAAGCAAAGGAGCAATGCCTGAGATCAGCAGGATTCTCTGTTACCTGCCTCCTGCCTGATTCTTGTTTGCATTTGCGATTGCTGCTCATTCAATGCACACAGGGAAATTGCATATGTTGAGCAGAGATTGATGTAAGATTTGCACAATGTTCCCCAATTTTGCACAACTTTCTTCATGGCCTAAAATGACAATCCACAGGAGAAATGTGCACAAACCTGAACTGGAAAGTTGCACCAAGGAAAGGATAAATGCGTTATTGGGAAAAGAAAAATTAACCTGGCTTAATGCTATGCAATTAGAACAATGGACTCAAGAAGGGAGGAAGAAAAATAGTAAATGTAGAGATGTTATTAAATTGAAGAGATGGTTTGATATAGGGAAAAACAAGATATTATGCAAACAACAGGAATAATAAGTGAGATCTATAAGATTTTATTCAATATGGAGGACCAATATGACCCTCTTAAGATTTATGAGAACTAGATTTAGGGAGGGATATAAGTATGGAAGAATAAGAAAAATATGGGAAGGGAGAATACTAACAAGCATGTCAATCAGAATTAAGGGGGGAAATGCAAATTAGTATGGAAATGGTGCCTGACACTGGTAAAACTATATTATATGGATAATAAGTACTCCAATATATGTTGGAGATGTTGTCAAAAAGTGGGTACCTATTTCTGTATGTGGTGGGAATGTGAAAATATTTGGAAATTTTGGGAAATGGTGTTTAAGGAAATTAGTGAAATACTGAATTTAGATATTGAAGCAGACCCTGGAATTGCATTATTGTCTATTTATGAAAAGAAATGAAAATATAATATTGTTATTAATGGAATTAATAAAAATTATTATGAGCTCTAAGATAAATAATAGCAAAGAATTGGCAGGAAAAACAGGATTTCCAATTAAGTGAATGTTATAAAGAAATCTGGAATATAACTGTTCCAGATTTTAATGATATTTGGGGATTATTAATTAAACATATATTAATAAAAGAGAAGGATATCGGAGCTTTGTATGATTTAATGCAGTTTTGGATGGAGGGGGTTAGTCCTAAAAGAGAGGAAGTACAGAAGAAGTAGTAAAGAGAAAGAAGGATAAAAATAATTATATCTTATGTAGACAGGGTCTGATCCTAATGTAAGAGAACTTCATAGATCTTGCCCATTCCTACCTTAACTTAAAAATAATTAAATGACCTGATTTACATGCATGGAGTTCTACAATGGAGAGTTTTTGAGCAGCCGTAACTGCTGCAGGAGAAATTCTGTGCTATGTGCAGTATGATGTCAGCCTACTTTGGAACCATTGTGCACAAGGGAATGTGGGATGGTGGCTGAAATCTACAAAGCACTCTTGCTTGATAGTCTGGTTTGAGGTTCTCAGAACCTGACATGAAGGGCCAGTTTACGTGTAATATAGTGGCTCAAGAGAAAACTGGGATTGGAATGATCCAGGCTCAAATCAAGAAGCTCAGTGAGTGACCTGGGGCCAGTCCTATCCCTCAGACTAACCTACCTCACAGGCATGCCGTGAAGATAAACTAAAGAGTGGGAGAGCCATGCAGCAGTGCTGCAGAATCTCAGGCTCTGGGTACCAATCTGACCCAGCAGGGCTCCCACTGTGGACTTCTCAGGGACCTCTGATGGTCGTGCCCCCTTCTCCCTGGCCACCCAGGTTTTGGTTTCTTTTGCGTAGCTTCTTTCCCATTCTAAAGGGCTAAAATCACCCTCCCCCACAGCTTTGTTTTTGACAGGAGGTAAGTGAATAAGCAAATAATTTCTGGTAATTTGGGTCCTACCCCTTTTGCTTTCCATCCCATTTGCCACTACAATGCGGCCCAAGTGCTCCCCTGAAATGTGCAGGCTGAAAGAGGATCAGTGCTCCTGTGCAGACTGACTGGAGCTCATGGGGGAGAAGTGGGATGTAAATTTAAGAAATAAAAAGCTCATGGTCACTTGAGGCATATTCACAAACCTAAGAAAGAGAAAAGTTTTCCAATTACATTTCTACTATCTTTTTCAGCATACCGAGATCTGAATGGTGTTGTACCATATAATTATCTGCAGGTTTCCAATAGTTTGATGGAAGATGTACAAGAATGCAGTGCCTTACCATGCCGGGGTCTTCAGTTTGAAAAGTTTTTCTGAAGCCTGGATCACTCGTGTGTGATCATTTGCCAGGACGCTGGCTCCCAGGAAAAAGCCTACTTCCCAGTAACTCTGCAATTTCTCCAAGTTTCCCTGTTTCCCAAGCAGGCTGCTTATCTTTACTCCTGAAGGCAAAAAACATTGTGTAAGACTACAGCCATGATCCGAAGCACAAGTGAATACACACTTAACCTCAGGGAACCAAAGATTTAGGGTGGATGCCAGAAAGTACTTCCTGATGGTTAGGACCCCCAGGGTATGGAATGGGCTTCCTCAGGAGGTGGTTGAAGCCCCAATGGTGAGGGTGTTTAAGGATAGGCTGGGCATGCACATGGCGGGTATGTCATGAGCGGAGCAGGCTGGAGCCAAGGGTCAGACTAGATGGCCCGGGAGACTCCTTCTGACTCACTCTGTTTCTATGTTTCTATGTTTATCACCTGAAGCTGGGAAGCCTTAAATGTGTGCCACCATCCACTAGGCTGATGTTCTGGTTTACACATCCCGCCCCTTACTTAATTATAACCCAATTCTTTCTTTGCCAAGGTGGTAGAAAGTGAAAAACTGGCAACTTCATTTGATTCCTGACCAGCATTACTGGCACACACTGTATTATTTTGTCAATGCTCCATTCGTTTTGCTGTATATCAAATACAATTTTTAAAATATGTGATTACTGGGAAAGAATACTTCTCTTTCACACTGACTACTGAGTGCATGTTAGAAGAATGACAGCATGCTATTCTCCAGATGCTTCAGCTTACAACTCCCTTATTCCTGACCACTGGTCACATAAGCTGGGGAAGAGGGGATCTTGAAATCCCAAGCATCTGGGGATGGATTCAATCATGATGAAAGTGGACTTTCACACATGGCATGGTTTTCCTGTCTTTTCCTCCCCTCTGCAGTCTGCTGCTTGTGCCACAGACCTACTCTAGAAGGTCCCCTCCTGAGCAGATGTGACCCTCAGGGAGCCACAAAGAAGGAAGTCCATTGGCTCCTGCTGCTGAGAGAATGAAACCTCTGGAGACAATTCCTGGGCTCCAGTCTGGGGAAGGCTGTTGAAGGTCCTTCAGAGCTCCCAGAGTCAAAACAGAACTGAACCTGGACAGAAACTGGTAACTAGGGTGAATGTTAAGCGTGAACCGCTGACTAATTTCAGCATTTTTTGTAACTGATTTCTCAAATGTTCACTTCTATGATTTCCTACCAGCCTCCAAGGTATTTCAAAATAGGCCAAGGAAATTCATCAGGACTGGCAAAAATGGCAAGATGTCATCTGTAGAACAATTAAAACAAAAAACAAAACCAGAACACTGCTACTGAGCGACACTGATTTCAGTGGAACTTCAACAGCAGCCCTGTTAAAATTTATGGAGCCTTCATAGCTGCACTGTAACCCTAACTAGCTATTTAGAAAATTAGTCTACCATAATAACTTCTGTATAATGACTTGCATTAACCCTAGGACCCTCAGGTAGCAGGCAAAATGGAAGCTTTATAATAAATACTGATACCCATCCAAGCAAGTTTAATGTATTCTGTTATTTAAAAGCGGCAACAAGCACGAAGAAACAATGGTATGCAGAAATTCACTAGATCAAGACTGAGCCCTGGACAGCCAATGAAGTTCAACAGCAGATTATTTAGATAATTGGAACCCACAAAGTTCACCCACCCTTATTCACAATTTATCCAATAGTATTTCTGAGTCATCATATATTTCTCTTTCCTTTAAAGTGTCTGTGACAGAAAATTAACCAAGAAATGGAGCTCAGTCAAGATGATCAGTTGGCAGGATCAACACAATGACTTAAAGTTATACCTTTTTAATGGAAAAAGTAACTTAAGTGCTGAATTACTAACTAACAAAGCACTTGGTCTGCTTCCTGTAAATAGAGGGTGATAAAAATGCTGTCACTTCATCGGGTTTGACTGTGAATCAAGAGGCTGTAATTACCAACTTTCCGTAGCTCAAAAGAGGTATCAAACTGGTGCCCAGCAGCCAGGAGGAGTACTGCATAATTAATTCCTGACTGTAATGTTGGTTCTGATTCAAATGCCTTCTTGAACCTAGAAGAACAAACAAGTTTATTATTTAACAAGGCAGTCTTACAAAGGGAAAACTGCGTATTTTGGAGGGTAGTCATAAGTGGAGCTCAGTTCAACCAACCATTCAGTGAGAGAATACACTGCTGTTTTCCATCCATCAACTTAGTTATTTTAGGAGGCAGCCTTCCAACCTACAGAAACCTTCCCAATCTTGGTGCCTTCTAGATGTTGTGAACTCCCATCAGCTCCAGCCAGCATGACCAATGGTCAAGAATCCAGGGAGCTGTGGTCCATAACCAATGTCAGGAATTCTGGATGTTGTCGTCCAAAACATTTGGAGAGCACAAGGTTAGGTAAGGCTGCTTTACACCACCCTCCCACCATTTCCTTTATGTTCTCATGTGTTTATACAATTGTGAAAAACACACTGCTTGTTAACAGCTTTGCTGTTTTGCAAGAAGAACTAAAAATATAAGTTGACATTTACCCTAGAATTCTAACTTCAACCCACTCATTATAGATGAATGTCAGGAAGTAGCCTTCACATCTCTATTTAAAACCATAGTATTCATATTCTGTGATCCTATGGAACTAGGGAAATGTAAACAGAGTTACATAACACTACAAACTAGCAGTAGAGATATATGAGCAAGTATGTGAGGATTTTCAAATTTAGGACATCAGACCTTAAAAGAGTTCTGCTAGGTCAAATCAAAGGTCTTTCTAGTCCAGCATCTTGCTCCTAAAGTAGACAACCAGATGCCCCAGGAAGCCAACAAAAGCACATGTGGACAGCAGCCAATTCCCATTGGTGCTTCTCTGCAATTGGTTTCAGAGGGAAGATGTAGTGAGTGGGTCAGCCACCCAACTCTTTTGCCGACTTTCCAAGGGCCTGGGTTATTGGATTCTGAAGAGAACACCAAGGAAAAGGCAATGGGAGGGCAGGGAGATCAAACAGGGGCAGGAATCTTTGAAGCTCCATCAAAGTTGTCGCCTGCAATTTCCCAGGCTGACTGTGAGAGCAGACATGTTTTGGAAGAGGCAGGAAGGGACCAGGGGAGGAGGAAGAACCACTGTCTTGCCCACTTCCTGACCCCATGACGAGGCCTTGGGAGGGACAAGCGACCCAGTTAGGTAGGTTGTATATATCTTGCAGACTTGCTCTCTGCCAGTGAGAACCATCCTGATGGTAGAGCCTGCAGTGTGAATGAAAGGGAAGAATGAAGGGAGAAATTTGAGCCAGTTTGAGCTCCACATTCATTCTTTACAGGAGCATGTTCAGCTCGCCAGAGGGCTTTAGAGTTGGATTGCCCTGTTAGCTGTGAAGTGCCAATGGTGCTCTGCATCGTAAGGGACTCAATGCTGTTTTGGAGGCTAGAGCAAGGAAGGAAGGATCTGGCTCCTGACACAAGCTATGCTGGATCATAAAGATAGAATATAACCATTGATAACCACTAGTAGCCATTGATAGTCTCACCCTCCATGAATGTATTCATTATATTTTGTAAGTTTTCAAAGTATTCCACAATAGTAAACCCAATAATTGTTAAATAACCTGTAAGGTAGGCCAATACCATTATTGCCATGCCTCGGGGGGGGGGGGCAAAGGCTGAGAGAGCCGCCACTGCCTAGTAAATACATGGGAAGGGATGGGGGTGGTGGGCATCTTAGCTTGCAGTTCACATCAGGACAGGCAACTTATGCTGATGGGAGCATTATAGAATTTAAGAAAATGTTCTGGGCCACAGTCTTCAGCACCATCAGGAATCTGTTCCACATTGATCCCAGCTGCCTGTATGCAAATCTGTTTTTTCTTTTCTTTTTTTTTTTAAGAGAGAGGCATAGGGCCTCCTCTCTTAAAATGGTGCCTCCCAAAGCATTCTGTACATGCTCAGAGACTCCTTTGATGGCTATAGCTTGCTACATATACAATGTAAATAAAGAGCTTTTGTCCAAGTACTGTCTGTTGTTTGAAAGAGAGCGCCTCCCAACACAGCTCATAAACTAACAGTCAACCATGGTTCTCCTCTTTGGTTATTTGTGGTTAATGAGCATGGCTTGTTAATGCAGCTGGGTTCAGATGACACAATAACTCACATTTCAACAACAACCCATAGTTCAATAACAAGTCACACTCGACCTAATCCCAACCCTTGAATGCAAGTTATCATGTTGTCTGAATCTACCCATTGATTCATGTAGTTCCCTATTGGCCCTTTTCCTCTCTCATCCATGATTAAAATGTTTATCATGAGGGCAAAGGCTATCAATAGCTACTATGCCACATCAAGTATCGAAGGCAATCTACCTATATCCCAGTTGCTGGGAAACTTGGGCATAAGGGTGGTAGTGCACCCATTTCCTGCTTGAGAGATCATGTGAGCAGCTGGTTGGCGTCCATTTGATCAGAATACTGGACTGGATGGATCCTTGGTCTGATCCAGCAAACCTCACCAAGGGACTTTGGGCCAGTTACTGATTCTCAGCTTAACCCACATCACCAGGTTTTAGTGAGGATAAAACAGAGAGGAAGAGAAGGATTATATAAGATACCATGGGTTCCTCACAAGGAAAGATGAAACAGAAACTTATTTAAAAAATTAATACATCAGGGCGCATTATTTCTTCTGCTGCGGCGGTTCTAATTTTGGTGCTGGGTGTTGCATGCAACTGAAATCCATCTACGGACAAAGGTTTTGATCCAGTGGAAAGTTCCATCAGCGGATTAGGAAGGAGGATCATTTAGACAATTCCCCATCCCCTCTGCAGTCTCTTTTGCTATTGGAGAGATACCAACTGGATTCAACCCTAGATTTCTGAACCGCATTAATTTCCTTAATAATTCATTTGGACAGACATAACCCCCGAATCTTTAAGAAATGTATCTTATTGCTTCAGTACTATTTCTAAATCTAACACCTCTGCTGAACAAGGCAGAATTCAATCCAAGCAAACATCTATGCTCAAGCAGCAAAAGACAGCAAAAAAGAAATGGGGGCGGGGGAACAGAAGTATATATTTGCCAGACAAATCCTGCTTCCCATCTTCTGCTCCACCCACTCAGCTTTTTAAAAAGGAATTTAGTATAAGTAGACAGTGGTGGAGTAACTCTGTGGAGGAGAGAAGTTTTGTTTGTATGGAAAATAAAATACCACAGTGAAAACATGTCCATAACTCTTGCCCAAACCCTGTTTAGAGACCTCAAACCAAGGTTAAAGGTGGCTGTTTATTGCATTCCATCTGCTCATCCACCCTTTGCCCTGTTCAGTCTGACAGCTGCATTTAGATGAAGGGCTGGAAGGAGAAAGTACAGCTAAGTAAAGTGTATTAGGCAAGACACTGGGAAGGAAAGGGAAATGGGGATCATGACCATCTTACTTCCAACATCTAAGCAGAAGAGATTTTCAAGCACCCCAATGCTACTGGCAGTATTTCTGCTGCTGCTCCCCAGCCCTTTATAACACGCAAAGGCTAAAACTGGGAGAAGCTATTGCTGCCCATCTGGAAACTTGGCAGTGCTGTGAGCACACCATGCTCTCAAGCTGCAGCAGTGCAAACCTTCACCCCAAGCCTGATACGCTGGGAAAGGAACAGGTGGCTGTGCTGAAAGGACTTGCCAGCCCTGCCAGGTTTAGATGGTTCACAGGGTACATCCCCGTCCAAAGGCCTCTCCAGGCTGGATTCAGCAGCCATGGAACGAAACGGGAAGAGCCAGTGCAGAAAGTCTCCACACCCAGTTAAGGGGTTCTCACCTGTCAGGACTATCCTGGAGCCAAACTGCACATTAATTGAATCATAAATTCAAACTGTGTCATTAATTGAAACATTTGTAAGCCGCCCAGGTTATGGGGCGGCGGAGAAATGGAATTAATTAAATAAGTAATTGAATCATGCAGTGTGCTTCCCAGGCTTGTCTTGTAAGGGTTGCTTCACTCTCCTGCAAGCAGACATGGCTCCATGACTATGGGGCTCCAGGAGGGGAGAAAGAAAGTCTTTGTTGGCATTAATGGAGGATTGTCTTCTTTTTATCCCCACCTTGCAGAGTGGAGGTTGGGGAGAGGGCAGGGAAAAGTATAACCACTCTAACTTCCAGAGCACTGTCATTCTGATTCATATTGGGCTGTGTATACTTATACAAGAGCAAAAAAAAAAAAAATACACATACACACACACAAGACAAGACAAAATAAGACAGTACACACTAAAGTGCAGTTTGCACTATGTGAGAGTGTTTCAAGAAGCTTCTGAGTATGATGGATTTTATGTAAGATAAGAAGTTTTGCTTTGAAAACTGTCAACTCACACATACTGCCAGAAGACAGTTTGTAAGCGGCACTGAGATCAGCTGGAAGCCTGCAGTTAAATACTCTTGGCACCCCAATACTTTTAAATAAATTCAATCATTTTGCTTGCTGCAAAAATCAGTACAAAAAACCCTCACAAGATTACATAAAACTGTAGGTGTTTGTGGGGGAAGAGAGACACCACAGGCAGCGGGCAGAAGGACAGAAGTCTTTTTAAACCCCTTTTCATCCCTTGCTTAACAGCACTTTGTAAAATCTTGTGTAGATTTTACAGGCTAATGTACACTTCAAAAAGGAGCATGGAGATTATCTGATATTTCCAGCAGCAGCCTCTGCCCTGCTTTTCAAGTACTGCCTGCAGATGTCCCTTTAGTTTCTCCTGTTTGCAGGCTTGTTTGTAAGCCTGCATGAGATTCGCAAGTCGCTTTCACCACCCAGAGAGTCCTACTGTCCAGAGAGTCCCAGTTGGGACAATTGGGTGCAGTTTTATAAATCAAATAACCAAATAGCTTTGCAGCTTCTCACTCCTGGAAGAATCACAAAGGGGGGGAAAACACTAAGTCCCAGACAGAGCTGCAACCTCTTTGATCTCCCGTTTCAGGGCTCAGAGTTGCTGGCCATCCCTTAGGAAAAGAAGGGGTGGCCCTCCCCCAGAAGACACAGCCTTCTTCCAATGCCCACAGAGGTGCCTGTTCTTCCCCATCTGCCACAATGAATGAGCACTGTGGAAAGCAGGATGGTGAAGCCCACGGACCTTTAGTCTGGCCCAGCTGAGCTCTTCCTAAGTCCACCCACACAGAGCAGAAGCAGCGTCCCGATCTGCTCCCTTGCACCCATCAAGGGTTCACCTACCCAGGTGGGCAGGATGAGCAGCCAGCTGTGGTAGGGACTATCCAACTCCTTTGCCCACTCCTGGGGTGGCAGCAGGAGCTCCTAGTCCATGTGCTCAATTTGCCAATGAAGCAACGCACAGCAGTTGGAAAGAGCAAGCACTGCCCAGACAGGCGTGACTCCAAGTCTACTGCCATGGCTGAGTCGCGAGGGTGGCTTGGAGCACTGGTCCACTCTGCAGCAGATGGGCCTGGGAAACATGAGCTGCTGCCACAGCTACTGCCTGGTGAGGGTATTTTGCTGAGTGCCCCACCTATCAAACCTAGAGGTGCCTTTATATTTCTGCCAGGGAAGGTTAGCAAAATATAAGGCAACATGAAAAGCTACTACAAGTCACAGACTTAAGAGGAACAGCATAGTCCCTGTATAATGTCCCCTTGAGCGGATATTTTGGATAGCTTCACCCTTCCTAACTACCCTGAGCACACACATGAGGAGTCCTGAGATGCCATCCTAGGCAAGTTTTAGCAAAAAGATCAAAGCACTCCCAGTATCACTGAGCCAGCATCACCCCTAGGAACTGTAGATTTTTCCCTCCCTAAGCATGCTTAGGATCAGGCCTTTACTCTCGTCATCTTCCCACTTCTGTCCTCTTTTCTCTATTCCCTTTTCCTCCACTGCTGGCGGATTCATGGATTATGCCCGCTTGGCTAACGGCTTGGAATCTGGCACCACCAGCGTTGGCTATGCTAGCCACCGAATCGCTGGCCAAGATGCTGATGAGAAAGAAAATTGCCAGATTTATGCTGCCAGTGTAACAGCAGCAGTATGTCTGACAGCTAATTATTAACCTGTCATCTCTGCGTTGATATTAATGGGAATCTTATCACCTAGCAATCTTCACTCTTGTCCCTAACTAGGAAACAAGCTGATCATAAGAAAAGGGAGGAAGCTAAGCTGCATGGACCCAGCTGGCATTTTTAAAAGCTTGGGCAGGTGGTTGTGGTGATCCATCACTTTCCCCAACATGGTGGTAATAAGACTGCAGTCTAAAACTGATTGCGAAACAAACCTAGGGAATACACATGGCAATGCTGAAGTGGAGCCCATCTCCCTCTATTTGATACTATGCAATCTATATTAGTATGTAAGGAAAAAAACAGATAGGACCCAAAGCAATGAGGACTGTTGCACAAAGTTGAAATTCTATCTTTGCTACATCTGCTGTCAAAAATTCACATTTGATTCAAATAATGCAGCCAGCTTTATTGAATAATGCAGCCAGCTTTGAACATCACAATCTGTAAAGATGTGACTCTGTTTTGGCTATGTACATTGGCACTTTTTATCAGTTTATGGACTAGAACAAATGCAACTTTTATTCATTTCCAGCATTAAGGAGGCAGAGACTCTTCTGGAAGTGATATGAGCTGTGGGAAAAGGAAATTCCAAAGTGGTAAAACAACACAGAGCATCTTTCTGTATCCACTTGGGGCACAATTCTATGCATATTTAGACAGGAAAAATACTACAATCGCCAGTATACCTCAAATGGCCATGCTGTGCTACTTTTTTCTGTCTAAACAGGCATTGGATTGTACTTTTAATCAATGAACTTTACATACGAGTGTCAAAAACTAAAATGAATGTGGGTTTACCTATATGTTCACTGTTTTTGGAAGAAATTAAGCATCAGGGCCCTCATCTAGCTAGCATCAGTTGTAACTGAAGTTACCTTATGCATACCTTGTTGTGTGCAAGCCACACCAAACTCAGTGGCACTGACTGGTTAGCATATGTGCAGAAGTTAACCTGCTAATCCTGTCTAACTTTACTAAGTAGTGCTAATGTGACTTTTCTGGACTATTTTTAATTGCTTAGGATTAGACTGACCATGCTTAGATGACTTATAATTAATAAACAAAATGTTTAAAGTTATACTAATTTTACATAATATGTAAGTATCTCAAAAGTTTTTCTAATTGCAAAAGCATTTCAAGTGAAATATTTGATTAAAGGGAAAATATCCAATAAATCATAATTCTGTGAAAACTGCTAACAAACTAACTTTAAAATGTCCAAAGAGTTTTATACTGGATATACAGATATTCCCAAGGTATAGTCATCTGGAAAAAGTGAAATTAATTGAGAATTCCTAACTTGAATTATATCTATTCATTATATTATTAATTACTTGTACGTAAGATTGCATTTTTATCCCCAGCTGAAGTGTTTTTGTTAAAAATAAAGAAATCATGCTACTTACCACAAGGTCCCTTGGTCTCTGCTCTCTGTGTCCGTGAAGCCAGAATCCAGAAAGATATCTTTGTAGATCCGTCCCACAAGGCAATACATATCAGAGGCTACTTGGCTCTCATGCTCCACTAGAGGTATCATAATATCTAACGCTTTTTGTCTGTCTCCAGGTAGATTTCGTCTGGTTTTATAATAAAAAATTAATACAAACATTTGTGCTTGTCAAAAGATGATTCACATAGTTGGTGTGACTAGAGCTGCAACAGTGGAGAGAGAAGAAAACTGCAGACAGACGTATAGGCAGATGATTTACTGGACTGTGCATAAAAACCTTGTACGAACACAGGAACAAGGGAGAGAGACTCCTGGTCCTTCTCACTGGCAGAAGCTCCTGCCACGGTGCAAGCAGGATTCCTTCCTGGCCCTACGTGGAGCTGCTGTGCGTTGAACCCAGGATGCTCCTCATCCAGAGCATGTGCATGAAGCTACAGCCCAACCCTATGCTTTGCTGTCCCCCGTCTTCTCCTGCAGGGATCCCAATTATGTCTACAATTATGTCTGCAATTATGTCTACAAAAAGAGAATATCGGGGAACACTCTCGCTTGCAGAAAGATAGTACAAAACAGGTCTCTTTGTTTAAATTAAATTAAACAAGGAGCTTTAATTAAAAATATGAACCTCATTGAAATAATGATAAAGCTAGGACAAGAAAAGGTGGCTTTCCAACATAAAAAAGCTGCTTTAATCTCTTATACCCGATAAGCATAAAGAAAATAAGGAAGGTACTAGATGATTTGTCAAGAATAGGTTTTCCAGAGATTTTGACTCAGCCTTTATATTCCATGTTCTTGCGACCATGAAAGTTTTACAGAAATCTCTTCTTGTGCTTTGACTGAGCTGAAGTTTAGGCAAGTTTCTCTGAAAAGTAGAACTGCTGCAAATGTTACGGGAGAGCAGGCCACTCAGGACCCAGTAACACATTGCTTAGGATCAAGGATTAGCTGAGCAAGTCTCACTCTGCCCTGGAATAGCCCACAGTATTTGATATTATGTACTGGTAGACGGGCTATTAAGTACTTGAAACACTGTCTAGACTTCAAGGGATATATTAAAACAAACTTCACTGATTCTTACAAAATTACTTTCCATTTCTGGCCTCTCACATTTCGTTTGCACAACATGCCATAAATCCAATGATTAAAAATGTTGATCAGGGCTGTGGTTTGCAGATTGCCTTAGAATTTCCTATCACATGAACATGTTACTGCATCATGTGAAGCAAGTTCACAAAGCACCATCTCAGTTGATCGTATGCACTGGGTGACTGCTGGCCACCTCTGCTTGCCCAGACACATACTATTCAAATCAGATGCCTTCTCTTTTAAACCCTCTGTAAGGTCTGGAGATGGGCAGCAGGCAGCTACAATAGGAACACTGGGAGCAGGGCCCAGAAGCAAGAGGCACCTTGGAGTAACAATCCAGAGTCAAGCCAGGAAGACCCAAATTTCAAGAAAGACAGCCCAAGATTTCACTTCCCAAAAGCACAGTCCAAGGGCCAGGAGGACAATGCATTCTGAAAGAGGTGAGGGCAAGGAGGAAGGCAGCAGATACTGGGGAAGACTTGGGCGAGAATGGGCTGGAGCAAGGCAGGCAGAAAGCAGGATTCAGGCAAGGTGACGCAGTGAGCCAGAGCGCGAGGGAATCACCAGGACAGCTTGCATTACTGAGGCAAGTGCAGCAGAGCAGCCTTTTATACTGGCACCAAGCCCTCCAGCTGCATTGCCGAACTGCACCTCAGCTATTCCCTGCAAGCACCTGCAAATGTGCTCCTGGTTCTACAGGCACTTGCAGGACCATCCAGGCCCTGAGCCTTCTTCAAAGTCAACTTATTCTACAAACTCTTTTCTTCTCCTCTACAGCATTTGATTGTACAAACCCATTTTTCCAACTTCCATGTGAAATCTGGCAATTTCCCTACTTTTTAAATCTTTTAAAATAAACTGCTGCTTTATTAAAATAAAATTTATTTTAAAATAAACTCTTACACAGGGTTAGGGTGCCTTGAATATTTTTACACAGTGTTCAGCATTCTGCTGTTGTGCCAGAAAGGTTCAACAGCAATATTATGGTGAGTCTTACTTTATATGGCGCTGTTCTTGACACACATGCAATGTTCAGTTTGGAGAACTAAACACCATGAAGTTATGCACCTCACTTTTGGGCAAATTATGCCCCATGTTAGCCCCTTGGTATGGGTGTCCTTGCTGTGTTATCTGCATTTCATGGCTCTCTTTGTATTATGCCATACCTTCTTCTAAACCTCCTAGGAACAGGCTCTACACACATTACTCCTGCTTTCCGCATTTTGTTTGCACTTGATTAGGCAAATATTAAAAATGAGTGGTTTATAGGCAAATGAAGGTACTCTTCAGCTACAAATTAGAGCCAGGTCTGCTACTTTGGCATAAGACACTATTGTAAAGCAATCTTATGGGCAAACTACAACTTAACAAATGCATGTAAAAAAATCCAGGTGTTCTGGACTTAGAGCACTCTCAGTAACCTACAATTATAAACAGAGAGCAGAGGAAAGAGGGAAGGTCATTGAATCCTTTCAATTGCAGCATTTTTTTCAATAAAAAACACACCCATTGCAATACTTGGATGCCTATTTACAAGAGAAACAAGCATTAGAAAACCACAGGAAGAGCAGGAAAAGTTTAAGGGATCATCCAGAGTAGGAAAAATGACAGCAGGGAAAGTGTTAAACATCCCATCCCTCTCACTGCTTTTCTGCTCTACAGTTAAAAAATATTTTGGAATTTGTCGTGCACTTTTACATTTCACTGCATGTAGACTGGATTCAGACAATACAATAACCTGCATTTAAAGGTTGTCTATGTCATTGAATCTGTGTCATTGAATTTTGGGCTATCATGCTGTCTTGAACACAGGCAAGATAACACAGAGTGGTAAACCACCCTCTGCATGATTATCCATGGTTAACAAAAGTCATGGCTTGTTGGCACCCTTGGGTTCAGACAAAAGCAGAACCCACATATCAACAACTCAGAGTTCACTGACAACCCAGACCCAACCTGAACTGAACACAAGTGCAGGTTAATGTGTTGGCAGAACTCCACACTTAGCCTCTTTAGCATTTCAAGGGAGAAAGAAAGGCCAACCAGTGACATAGGGAAAGAAGGAAGTTCCTGCCTGCAGCATTAAGCCCTAGGAAAGTACAGTCTGGCAAGATGCCACAACAAGAAAAAGAGTATCAGTGCCAGTGTAGGGAAGTTTCTGAGAAAAGCTAGGACTGTCCAGAATCAGGCTAATTCAAATTTTTGCATTAAAGTCCAAAATCTGATTAGAAAGAAAGGCCTGGTTCAGAGCCCCTTCAGTTACTCTCTGTCTTGCAACCAGAATCACTTTGAAAATGGCAGCAATCATTTTGTCCTGATTTCCCATTATGGGAAATAAAATGACATTTCCCAAGAAACAATGTTGGAATTACAGGGAGTTCAAAGTGTCTACCGTCAGACTGAAGAAAGTGCACAGTGTTTTCCGATTGCTGCAAACCATATTTGGTATAATGCCAGCATTGCTACTATTGGCAAAATTATTTCATGGAGCTAGATTTTTAAAATCCAAAATAAATAAGCAACCACCTGTAGAAAGACTTCTAAGAGCACATGCAAAAAACTCTTAGAAGTTGGCCTATTTTAATAATCTATCAGAAGCATCACCATATGGAAAGAATAAAGTAAAAGTTGCTTTTAAGGATTATGTTCTCGCCCTTCTGCATTACTTTTAGGGAACAGTGGGGGTTTTATTCCCCTCTTGCCTAGCTTGAAGACCTGTGAAATACTCTGAAACAGAAGAGCTCGTATTTAACCTGTACACATTTCTATCAATGTTCATACTGCCAAATGGAATACCAATCCTTTCCAAGCAGAACCATGTTGATTTGTACTTGATGCTTTTGAGTATGTTTCATGGACCATTCAATCAACATTTATCTCTCCATGTTTTGTGTTTGCTCAAACTGCCTTCCTAATTATGTGCAGAAAGGAAAGTTAAATATTGCCTGGCACACAGATGAAAGTCAAATATAACTCACACAGAATGCACGGAAGAAAGAATAAGGGGAGTATGAATTGGATTGATGCTAAATTTTGAGAGAAAACTTCAGGTCTGAGAAGAAGGGATGTTTCAGGAAGTAGCTTATATGAAACAAACATAAAGAATTAGAATTTAATCAGGAGGGGAAGTTCTTACCTGTTCAGTGCAAATGCGTAATGAAACTTCACATGATGATGCAAAGCCAAGTCAAAGGTTGGAAGTTTTTCTAATGTCTCTACCAGCTGTACAATAGAATCGTAGTCCTTCCAAAAGACAGAATAAAGGAATCTGTTTAAACTGTTACAGCCAGCAAGAAAAGGGATAACCTTCCCAGGACAGAATAAGATGTGAAAATTGCACACTGAAGCTGATCTTGCTCACTTCTCTTCTGTCTGCCCAGCTGTTATCGCCATATGATGACTCTAACCTCCCTAGAATAACTTTGCTAAACCAAGCCGCACTGTTTCCATACTAGATTGCCATTTAGGAAGGGCACTGCATTCCCTTGCATTCCAGACTGTATGTGATTATTCTTCCAGGGCAGTGATATTTCTGGTTACTCTGAGGAATGTAAAAAGGAATCACAGAAAAATGTTCTTAACACACACTCTTTTTACAATTTCATCATCATTATCATCTTAAGAAAAGCCTTCAAGCTTTTGCTATATAAAAGCAAAGACAGCTGTGCTGGCCTATGTGGGGAAAGCAAAAACAAAAAATCCACAACAACCTCTAACCTCTGGGCAACACCTCTATCTCAAAATTAAAAAAAAAAAAAAAGAGTTACCCAGAACTCTTCATCAGGTCATAAAACTCTTTCAGAATGAGATCAGAAATGGTGCCCTTGTTTCCAGCAGCAGCTAGCCAGGAAGTTTGCAAACACTGCAAGCTGGGGAATGCTGCCCTGGACTCCCAAAATCACAGTTTTCTACACCTTCCTCCTAACAAAGGGCATTCACAGCACACTCCATTGCCACTCAGTTCACTGCCTGCTCCCTCACAGCTACAACCTTTTGCATTCCAGCCCTTGGAGCCAGCTTCTGAGGTCCAAGTCCTTTGGCAAGACACCTTCAATGCCCCCTTCCCTACGCGAGTCGTCTCACCACTATTGCCACCAGCTGCTCTTGCTCTTCCTCTATGTCCTCCTTCTGCTCGCTTGACATTTAGAGAGCCAGTGCGCAAGTAGAAGGCGGCATCTACTACTGTCCACAGACTGGACTAGATCAAGAGGCAGGTGAATAAGTAGGTTGTCACTTAAGAGGCAGAGCAAGCCCAGGAGACTTTTGTTAGGGGGCTTCTGCTTGGATGAGTCCTTTAGGAGATGCCTGGCCATTCCTCCTTCCAACCATTTCTATTTCCTTCTGGCCACTTCAAGAAGCTACTACTCTCTAGCTTCTTTGATAGTGTGGCAACATTTTCCCTCCTGCTCTGCATCCTAATTTGTATCCAAGCCCCTTCTTGTTACTGTGATAGACCATGGATAAGCTTCATGACATGGATGGGAATCTGTATCCACAAGAGCTGTGGAAGCAGAAGGGCTTTTTTAAAACAAGGGTTGCCTGTGCCAGGCCAGGACAACTGCGAACCATACAAGTGGTTTATGGTTTATGTAAGCTTTATGTAAGCTGTGCTGAGGCTATGCGATGGGACAGCATACAAATACTCTAAATAAATAAATACAAGTGAATGAACTTTTGAGGGGCTCAAAAAGGTGAAGGTGAATAGGAGTTCAACAGGAGAACATGAGAAGAAGTACCCTCCAAGGCTGCTAGGATACTACAGCACATTTTAAAAAATAGTTTCCCTTTTGAACAGGGACTAGATCCTCCTGAGCCCTGCCTACAAGCATTCCTCTCCCTTTTTCTTTGTTGATCAGCAGTAAAATGGGATTTAAGGACAATGAAACTTTAAATATCCTGCAAAGAATGGTGCTATACATGTTGCAGGAAGGCATGCTTACCTGCCAGGAGATACAAAGAGGCTTGGTATTTGGAAAGCTATTTAAAGGCATGCTTGTGCTTATTTTGGGGTAGACATGATTCAGAAGCCTTGTCCCACTTACTGCTGAGTAGGCATAAAATGACGATAATCACCCCTGGCCTTGCCCACAGACAAAATGCATGTTTGCAAATGTCCTATTGTACAGTTTGCAAATGTCAAGACCTTTCCCGTATGGCCATTTTGCATTTAACCAGAAAAAGCAAAATGGCAAAGCTCTTGAAAGTGAAGGTCTCACTTGTGGTTGGCACAAGTGAAAAAACCCAGCGACACCCAAAAGTTTCTCTTCTGATGATCCCCCTCATGCAGCATCAGATGCAGTAAATCTTTGATTCAATTTGTGGGGTGCTATAGAAAAAAGGTGGGGATCTCAGAATCTCCCCACACAATTTCTTTGGTCCTGACTAATCTACTTAATACAATACAATGGCAGTTTTAAAAAAAGCTTCACAAAGCAATCACCCCTTTCTACAAACCTACACTTATATCCAAAAGTTGCCATGGTAACAATATTCTGTTATTAAATCTGGTAACCATAAGAGTGGTTTCACTCTGCGATGAGACATGAGTGCTGATGACCCATTTACCCAGAGCTCCCCATCTGCTCTGCTTCATTCGAAGCAGCAGCTGATCCAGATCCACTAATGGCCAAGCATTTGTTTTGATAATTTTCTGAAAGGGTCTCACCCCCTTCTAACAGCAAACTCGGAGACTGAGTGTGGACAAAATAGTAGCCAAGATGTTCTTAGTACCCTAAGAAACAAGATGGAAGAACCCGCATGCTTAGGGGAATCTCAAGCTTTACAGAAGTTTAAACAAAAACAGAACACAGAAAGGAGGAAGAAGATACTGGAATGTCTTTTACAAGTCCCATTTATTGCTGATCTGCAGGACTGCCACGCTGATGTTGTCAAAATGCCAACAGTTGGAACAGGAAGGCATTAACAGCAAATGGAAATCTCTGGGTCCCGCAGAAGTATGAAAATACTTCAGCAGAAAAACACTAAGGAGATGGAAACCCCCAAAACAGCCTCAGGAAGCTCAGTGAGTTAGGAGATTTAAATTATGTAGGAGGGAGTAAGGAGCCCCTGGAAAAGAACCAAGGAAGAGACACATAAATTTGAAAAAAAGTGTAGAAATAGCCAGCTTATTGTCATGATAGGTCATTTCTTCATTGAGATTAAGAAAGTATTATTAATGGATTGGGCACCAGTTTGTTCAGAAACACATACTCCAAACCCCAACTTAGCAGCAAATATAAAAAATTCTTTCTAACCCAGTTCTTCCTTGGTTTCAGATGTTTTCTAAAAGAACCCTACAAATGCAAATTCCTGAGCAAATGCAATTTACTATCATCCATACTGCAGGTGAAACAGGATTGTGACTACCCTACAGAATAGCACACTGAATACTTATAGTTAATCCCTGACTAATTTACAACAACCCTGTAGTGTTGTCCAGAGGTATTATATTCCCTAATGCAGGCTGATCTGAAGCTGAGAGAGTAGCTTATCAACAATCCGGTGCTGTGATTTGCTGCTTTTCTCCTTACACTCCAGATCAGGCAGAAAGAGAACATTGCACTGAATAGTTCCCCACGATGCCCTTCTTGAGAACGGGAGGGTTGGAGTTTATAGCAGTCCCGTGGAGCACCTTTCCACGCTACGGAAGCAGGAGTGCTCCTTTCTTTGAGGCTAACTTCCCCCACCCAACGCATTCAGTCACAAGCTCAGATAACACACCCATGCCAGGAACGCACGGCAACATTTCCTTGGTAGGCCCCGCTTGCCTCCTCTATTTCTGATGTTCAGGCATGGGCTCCTTTGTTTAAGCAGGCAAAATGGCACCACCCGCACATGAAAGGGAATGCTCCTTTGCAGAAGTACAAAAACCTTTGGGAGGGGGGAACCTAAAGTGGTGGAAGATGCAAAAACAGCCCCCTAAGGATTGAGGGTGCTCCCCGGCTAAGGAGGAAGGGGAAGGAAGCTGGCTGGGAGGGGGAGTGGAAATGAACATTGTGGAAGAGGACACAGACTGACCAAAACAGTGGACTTAAGCACTCCATGCTGCAAAGGCAGAGTCATCCCCTTGTTAGCAATGTGAGACAACAAAAGTAATACATTTAAATTAAGCAGGAGGGTCCTACCTGAATATCTCTGTAAGATAACAGCAAGTTTATCACAATGTCAGCAGAGAGCAGCTCAATATTATCCACCCGCTGCCGTATCCTTGCCAGTTCAGCAGCTAGTTCTTTGCCTGTGTACAAGTTACGAGCTTTTCTGATATCATTAAGAATTGACTCCCTGAAGTATTGGCTAGAATGGAAAAGAAGTAATCAATACAATTGTGAATATTCAATCTTTATCATGCAGTCACAGTCCTGACAAATCTTGAATATTAGTGAACGGCTCTTGGCTATCTTTTTTGACAGTAGCTTGTGCAAGGCAGTAGAGATGCAGCATTTTCGTATCAGTGTTCATACATCAACTAATTATATGACCCCTCTTGTATGTGAGAAAGTTTTTAGTATTTTATTGTATTGCATTGTAATCTGTGGCAAACTATCCAGAGAGCTTCAGCTATAAAGCGGTATAGAAATGAAATAAATACATATAATGCCACACAAAATCAGGAATATGAGCCTATCTGATGAAATGGTGCAAAAACCTATTTATTTATATTTATATCTTTCCTTTTTTCCTTCCGAGGAACTCAAGACAGCTTGCATAATTCTCCTCTTCCTGTCACTCTTTTCCAAAAACAACAACAACCCTATGGGGTCGGTTGAGCTGAGAGTCTGTGACTGGCTCAAAGTCACCCAGCGAGCACCACCACTGAGTGGGGACTAGAACCCAGATCTCCTGAGTCCTAGTCCCAAATACTATCAACCACTACACCACACTGGCTCTCAAAAACACAATGCTATAGAACCACAGAGTCTCGTTTTAAAGAAAAATTACATTTTTTTTTGCACTACCAAATTTCTTCTGCCCATTGAGCAAAATAGGATACATCCCTACATCACAAGGACGTTGTTATACGGATGCCAACAAAATAAAGTACATGAGTTATTATTTATTTATTTAGAAAATTTCTATGCTGCCCCATTCGCCGAAGCCTTGGGGCGGCTCACAAATAAATCAATTAAAATACTATAAATTAACAATATAAAACAAGTTAACAATACAAAATAAGTCACCCTGGCCAAAGAATAAAATAAATAAATACTATCAACAGTTAAAATGACGTTTGAATAAAAAGGACTTCGCCTGGTGCCGAAAAACAAATAACGATGGCGCCAGGCGGACCCCTCTGGGGAGCGCATTCCATAGATTAGGCGCCACCGCAAAGAAAGCCCTCCTCCGAGTACTTACCCTCCTAATTTCCTTCACGGAGGGTTCCTGGAGAAGGGCCGCTCCCACTGATCTCAGGGGAAGGGCGGGCATATATGGACGTAAGCGCTCCTTCAGGTAACCAGGACCCAAGCCATTTAGGGCTTTATAGGTCATCACCAACACCTTGAATTGGGCCCGGACTTCAATGGGAAGCCAGTGAAGCTGACAGAGGACTGAAGTCATGTGAACATAACGCCCAGTCCCCGTCAGCAGCCTGGCAGCTCTATTTTGAACCAATTGAAGTATCCAGACCATCTTCAAGGGTAGCCCCACGTAGAGCACGTTACAGAAGTCAAGGTGGGAAGTCACCAATGCGTTATGCTTTTAAGACTTCCAAGTTCTGTAGAAATCTTCTCCAGCATAGTGCCTTCCTGAGACTTTGCTCTGTGCATCTCATCCACCCCAAATAGCACTGCTAATAGCCAGGAATGCAGGGAGTCCTAAACAGCTGCAGGGTACCGGGTTGGTGAAGGCAGAGCCATATAAATGCTGAGCATCATTGTTATCAAAGAAAGAACAACACAGTAACTTGAATTAGCATATTTTATACTACATTCCATGATCTGAACAAGATTATGGGCTGTCTGCTCTGGAAAAGCAATTGTTTCCCATTTGGAATATTATCTTCTCTGGAAAGATCCAGTATGGGGCTATCCTAAGGCAAGTTTAGGTAGGCAACAAGATGGGGCAAGAAGGGCTGCTTTTTAAGCTCCTGCTATGGCTATCTAAACCAGCAGGCATTACATCAACCCAACCCCATTTCTTTGTTAGATCCTGAAAGTTTGCGCCCGGCAGGCCACACTCACAATTTCTGAAATGGGTGAATGCCTGCTAGAGAAAAAACACACTTCAGACTTCACATTCTCAGTTCCACATGGGAAGGCTGGAAGGGACTCGAGTATTTCTTGCCAGTGCTTCTCCCATGGGAAATGAGAAACCACTGTGTATTTGACAAACAGCCAGGGATGTGTCTAATTTTTCAGTGGGAATGGTGCAAGACGGAGCCACATCTGTGTCGGGATTGCTCTTGATCTTTCGGATACCTCTATCAGCCTTTAAAAGGATGGGGTTCTGGCCTCTCCCTAGTCCAGCTATGGCCACATCATCACTGAAAGCACATGGCCTGGTCCTCAAAGATTGACCAGGCAGAATCTGGACACCCTTTTGTTTGTTACGAATGGACAAGTGCCATGTTGCTTATTCTTGCCGTACACATACGGGTTCCCTACCTTTTCTATGACAGGTTTGCGGTTGTGTGCATTTTGCAGCAGAAGACATTCGGTGTGAAAGCTTACCTTGAGCTGCCCTGTGCCATCTTCAACAGCTGAATAAACCGGTCAACCAAGGGCAAACAGATTGGCCCAAGCAACAGTTCAAAGTTGGGCTGCATCAGCTCGGTTAATCCCTTCATAAAACTGCTGTCACAGCAGTAAACTTTGTTATGGGGCGTTATCATGTATGGGACAAATATGTAGTTGCCAGTACACATCTGTGGAAGGAAGAACACATGCTTAACCTAAGAAATCAGAAGATGCGCTTATGCTGTTAAGACAGCATCGTAAGCAAATTCATTGCATACAATGTTATATGACATAGTTCTCATAAAGTTTCCAAACAACATTTGTTACTAATGTTGTTTGGAAGCTTTATGAAAAACTTGATAACACACTACATACAATATTGAATATTTATTATCAACCTCATTAATACCTTGCCTTTCTATCCACACAGAGCCACAAGGCAGCTAAAACCCACAAAACAATAAAGCACAGTATAAAAGCATAAAAATAAAAAATGCATACAGCAACTAAAACTGGCAGTGTACATCAAATATAAATCAACCGGAGCAGCAATGTTTCCACTTGTCTGCTCCATACAAGTGACGATGAACTAACCAACCTTTCTCAACCTGGTACTTTCCAGATTATGCTGGACTACAAATTCTAGCATGGCCAATGATGGGCATCAGGTTGGGGAGAACTGGCTGAATGCAACCTCCTAAGGAAGGAATTGCTCAGACAAGGTGCCATTAATAAGTAACGTATAATATGCAAGTAACTTGATCTTGTGCAGCCCTCTAAGGCACTTCAGACAGCAAAGGGGACAATTCTACAGAGCAGGCTTGTCATGGTGACCTAACGGGACAGTTCATCTGTGCTGGACAACAAGTTAGTTCTGTGGAAACTAACCATTTTGCTTTGCTTGCATCATTGCAAGTCATGGCTACAATTTGAAAGAGTAAGGATGACTCTTTACTTTGGTATAGGGCAGTTCAAGCACTACAAGGTTAGTTTCTCAGCATTATGCTACAGTTGTCCTCGTCTTAGTACTATACGGTAAAAGATGCTGAATTTCTGCTACTGAGATACTTCCAGTAGCCTGATCATTATTATTTCATATTGATCTAGCATAATAAAAGAAGATGTGTGTCTGCCCATCTGTCCATCGATGCCATAGCACCAACCAGGACTGTGACTTGGCATCCATACTACAGGAACCTCTGTGATAAGCACCTTGGGAATATTTTGCTTCTTAAAATGTTATTAAAATACATGGATTAATTTTATTTACTATAAAAAGGTGCATGTGGCTGAATGCTACAAAACACCTTCAGCCACTGGGGCAGAATTCTCAAAACAACATATATCTTTGCAGTCCATGCTATTTGAATCCCGGGGAGATTAGCAGCCCAAGGGACATCGTTTTATGTCTTGACCCCTCAGGGGAATGGACTGGACAGGGAGCAATAGGGGTGCAGCATGGCTGGGGACATGCCTGGGGTGCCCGCAGCTGTGGCTTCACTCAGGGAAGGTATCTAACTCTGGTAGTTGTGTCATTTGCATGCAGGCTTTGCGAGTAAGCGAAGGACTGTTCCAACATGTGCAAGGCCAGGTCTGCTTGTTAGTAATAAACAACCAAGAGAGCTGCTTGTTATACTAATAAATAACTGGATCATTAAGGTGCAATGCACTATGGCCTGCATAGAGTGAAAGGCTAGAATTAAGAAGGATGCATCACAGTGAGACTAACTTCTAAAGAAGCAAGCAGAGTGTTGGCTACAAACTCCCCTTCTAAGCAATAATCATCAGCATCCTTGGCTGTAAAATTGCTGCCAGTGCTGGAAGAGCTGAGATACGTTCATTGCTGAGCCTTGTGCCAATGCTATAATCTCACCTAATTCATTATGTCCGCCTGTGATTATTTTGGTTAATTTGATTGGAAAACTGTACAACGATGGAGGTGATAAATCAGTTGCTCTTCCTTCAGCACTTGGTTTTGTCCCTCTCAGAGAACATCCACAGTAATCATATTGCACCATGCTTATTTGCTGAAAAGATTTCTTTCCAGGATTTTCTTCTTTGAGCCACCATGACAGATGGCAAAATTTAGAACGTATTATTAAGCCCATTCATCACATTCAGTCATCAACTGAATGTGTTGCTAATGGTGCAATGAATAGAAATATATAGCAGGGACTTTTACAAGGGGAAAAATGACATTTTGCTGTTCAGTTGAATGGTAATAAGGCTAGGACCTGCAAAATGAGCAATACGCAGGTTATTAAAATGAAGATTAGCAAGCTTCTTCAGTAGTCTAATTTTCACAATTGTTTCAGATGTGAAAAACTCATCATGTTCCCCTTCATGGTACTGTGTTAGTTCCTTCTTTGGCAGAAACTTACTCTTAACATAGGAAATGCCATAGGGAGTAGTTAAGGTGCCTCTATGGAGACATGGTAGACCTTCATGGTAGACCTGGGCTATACAGAAATAGGTCTTTCCTTCAGTTTCTCAGAATAGTTTTCTTTAATAACTATATGCAGCTTTTTCTAGCCAATAAATATTTAGTTTAAATAGTCCTTTTGTCTGGGAGTTAACACAAGAAAAAGTCTATACACGGATAACAAGCCTGCATAGATTGAACCCTTCCCTTCTTTGCTACCCACTCTTACTTGCCATTCAGTGTCCCCAACAATAAGGACACCGGAGGGGGGGGGCAGCAGGGTGAGGCTACTATTGCTGAGCAGCAAAAGAAAGTAAGAAGATAAAGGAGGAAGGAATAATTCACCAACCCTATTCCCTTCTCTTTGCTTCCACCATGCTCATCCATGCCCTCGGGTCCTTTTGACAAAAAATGTCCTCCACAGAGGCAGCTTGCTTAATTTTGTGGCAGGAGTAGATTGCATGAATGTGAATAAGGCCAGTAGATATCTCAAAAAGAGAAACAAAAGGCCTCATGTAGTTGTGCCACAGATTGGTGCTTTGCACACTCCCACCTTGTCACATGGTTCTGCCTCATGGTTTTCAGCTTACATGTACATACAACTTCCACATCCAACACCTTCTTCAGTCCCTTAACAAAAAGCTGCTGCCTATGGCTGACTGTTCATCATGCCACAACACACCAATTGGGATCATTTCCAAAACTGTGGTAAATATTTTCTAGTAGGAGAGATCCTGTGTAGGGAAAATGTAGTTGGTGAAATGACACTGAAATCTTATTTTTCTTCCTGCTACTACAAGGTAAAAGCTAGTTCACCAGTGATGTGAATATCTATAGAATAGACACATATTTCTAAACATTTGGTGCACATGGACTAGCAAGCCCTGAATGGCCACGGGTTCCCCGAATTCCTGTCAATCACACTTTGACAGTGCTGTGTCAAATGTGATGAAGCTCCTATGAGGTCCCTCCTCTACTAACACTTTTAAAAAGACATGCTATTGCTCTTTGTGGTTTTATTGCTGCCTGGAGTCTTCTCCAGCTTACACCCCAAACTGGAATTCATTGTCCAACATGTCTATAGAGTACCAGGTTGAGAAACGCCAATGCCTGGACAAGTGTCTGAAATTATAAATTATAACTTAGGAAAAAGGCATGTTTTAGACATGCATGAGGCATAAACAAATTTGTATGCAATTTTATTTAAAAAATGAAGCACTGAATGAATGGAAAGTTGGCTCTCTTCCTAAAGCTGGAGCAGCCTGGGACTTGAAGGCTTTGAAGCAAGGCTAGAGAGGAAATCACCAGCAAGACTTTCAGACTGGCACCTGCAGACTCTCAGTTTAACCAGTTCTTTGTCTTGTGAGGCTAAGCCCATTAAGGTTTTCACTAATATACACAGGATAGAGAAACACCAGTATTTCTGGACAGCTCTACTTAACAGAACATTCTTTGTCTCAGTTATAAAATACAATCATTTTCTAGCACACTTCCTGCTCCTGATACAGTTTTCTGATGTGGCCATTAAATACTTCAAAAGAGAAACAAAAATATTCTGCTGCTGAACTTCCTTTCCATGACTGCAGCTATTAATGCTGCGTGTATGAGCATGCAGCATGTAGAGAACTACAACGCCAATCAAAGGCCAAAACCACAAAATGAAGTATTTTCCCAGCTAGCAACTCCAAAGAATTTGAGGCCAGTATCAAAGGAAACCAAACCGTTCTGCTGACAGCTGGAGGAAGAACTCCATGTTCTTCCAACCATGCACTCCTTATCCACCACGCTCCTTAGGACCAGGACTGCTCTCCAACCCACTGTCAGGTTTGCGGATGAGCTTAAAGCAGCTGTGGAAAGTTCTTTTGCCATGCCCAACAGTTATCTTATCCCTTCCCCCATTTGGCTCCAGAAGGGCACATGTACTCCTGAGTCCTCAAAAAACTCAAGAAAAGCCTTAGGTGGGAACAGCCAGCGACATTTGAGTTCAGAATCCATCTGCTACAGTCAAGTGCAGAACTATTGTGGACGGCCTCAAAAACAGGCACAACCTCTCCATGATTTTATTTTTGGAGGTACAGTATGGGTACCTGCTGCTCTCCTTCATCAGAGTCCCACAATGAAATTAGCTGGCCGTACCATTTTTAATAGCGAAATAGTGGAATCTCACTTTGATGAGTGTCATACAAGATATTCCCATATAATATAATGCCAATCAAATAGTAAAATGATTTTAAAAATCTCTTTTTAAAATTAAAATAAAATACATGAAAATAAAATTAATAAGATGTAAATGAATGAACCATGGCAATTCCATAGCTCCCAGGCAGAAAACGATGCTAGAATGACATTGTGCAGCTATAACAGCTATTCCTCCTTACAATTTTTCTGTGAGTACAAAGGATAGAAGTGGTGGGAAAGCATGGGGAGAAGTTACACATGGAAGATACTGTTGTAATCCAGGTCCCTGTAAATTTCTGCAAAAGAAGTAGAGTGATAGCACAATAAAAGCCTTGTCTGAAGGCTGCCTAAGACTTGTCACTTAATTATTTTGACTGGTGGAAGATTTGAGGCAGAATGAACATATTTGTTTAGACAGAACATCAGAAGTCCAACAGCAAAGGAGGAAAACCATATTTATTTAATTCTTTGCATATCATATGATTAACTGATGGATTCTGTTCCATGCGATGTAGGCAAGGCCATTAGGTCAGAAGGCTCTGCAGAGGGCTTAGACTAATTCACAAGTTCAAATCAGGTATAACAGAATTGTACGGTTGGAGAGGCTGTGGGTCACATATGTCTCCACTTCGTCCTTTCAACATTGAGTGGGAAGATCTGAAGAGGAATTATAAGCACATTCACCTGAAGACAATTACAGTCTTCCATTACAATGGAGACTCTTGCAAAATCAGGGTGAAGAAACTGGGCTTGCAAGCATAGGTCCTTCTTGGATACTGCATCAGAACACCTGATCAGTGTTTCAGAGGATACGTCTACCAATGGTTCTTAGCCATGATTGCTAAATAGAATCTCTAGTCTATTGCTGCACTCCAAATGACGTTGGACAACGTGCTCCTCACCCATGGGCTTCCTGGAAGCATCCGATGACTTCCCTTAAAAGCCAAAGGCTGGGCAATATGGACAGCTGATCACCAGAGTGTTCCTGATGCACAAGTCCTGGGGTGCTTCATGGGAGCTTTGCACTATATGCACTATATCAGTTGACAGGAACCCTTAAAGTTGGAGCTTTTCAGGCTGTGCTACGCTTCAAAAAGGAGTAGGGAAGCAAAACTAGCTCAAAATGAGGCATGGGGGAAGTTGTTAGAGTAACACTGGGAAGTGGTGAGAGAGCAGAATCTACAAAGTTTGTTTGTGTGAAGCTAACAGCAAAGAAAAAAATAGCAGAAACTCATAAAGACAATATGGTTGGGTAAACACGGTGCCTAGCAACCAGTTCTTTCAAGGATTTCACAGATTTGCTGATGGGATTTCACACATTTTAAACTGAACAACAAAGATGTATGGAAAAACTGTACCTCAGAATATTTAGAAAAATACTGCATAAATCTTCAGATAACTCACATATGAACAAATAAGCATGGAACATATTTTCAAACAGCAGAAGTAGTTTTATTATGTTTTTTTAAAAACATACTTACATTATTCTTCTGGCAAATAATTTCCTTTAAAGAAAAGGATACACAATAGTTAGCACCAACTAAATATGTTTACAGATTTCAGATTATACTTCATAATAAAGAACTTCAACTCTGTCTGAATATTATGGAAGTTTGCCAATCTTTTCTGAGAGTCCATTTCTTTAAAAAACCAAAACAAATGAAAACCTTATTATTTATTGTTAATTTCAAAGCCAAAATCAAAATCCACACAATAAAAAGAGAAAAAAATTAAATAAGTTATTGACATTTTCTTACACAAGATTTAAGCAAATCTGTTACATACATATATAGTATATACCCCTATATTTTTTATATACAGTAAGGTATTCTACTATTATTGATGATATTCATGCATAGATTTCATCAGAAGCAACTGAAATATCCATATATTTGTCGATTATTTGATTATACCTATAAATCACCCCTCTGAAAATTGAAAGTTCCATCAAGTTGTCCTCCCATTGACTGATTTCAAGCTGTCATTTGTCCTTTCAGTGTCCTAATATTACCCTTTTAGCCGTTAAAGGTGCATGGAAAATCCCTTTGACTTTGTATTCAATTCCAAGAGATTGGCAGATAGTTAAGAATAGTGCGTATATTTGTAAATACAGAAGAACTTTCCATCACAAAATTTACCCTAATTATTACCTCCTTTTGAAAGGAAGTGGCCATTGGGCATTGCCAAGACATATGAGTAAGAGAAGCATTAGCTGTATTACCTTGCCAACAAATTTAACTAAGCCCTCATTGAAAAGACTGGTGTCCAGTATACTCAAAACATTTATTTTTGCTGAGTTAAACATATCCTAAGTTCTGTTACTTCTTCTGAAATAGATGCCAATAAAACACTTCATTTACTGGGCAGAATCAGATCCTTCAATTTATTATTATATTCCTGCTTAACACCCTATCATTTTTTTTACCTATAATAGGTATTTATAAACATGGCTGGTGCAGTAGTTCAGCCTCAATCAATAAATATTAAAGCTAGGGAGGTTCTGAATTAAAGTAGCAGGACCAAACCTAGACTCTAAATTGTGTTCAATTATATGTATTGGCATGCAAACCAAATATAGGATGGAAAAGAAAGAATAGCAGGAAGCTATTATCAGGACCTGTGAACTAATCCAAATTAAAATCAGTCTGTCTGTCCAGATCCACCAAACAAATGTTTTCCTGGTGATCTTTAAGTCTAGATTTCCTTACAGATTTAATTTTGCATGTGAAAATAAATCAAACTGAAATTGATGCGAAACTATACTTTCTTTTATTGATGCAATAACATAGATAGGTATCCTTGTAGGAGGATACCTATCTATGTCGGTGTACCAAGAAGCTGTGTGTGTGTATCTTATATTTAGGAAGAAGATACAAACATGAAATTTTCAAAACCAACCAATAAGGAGAGAAATCTAATTTGAGAAAAAAAATGTCCAAATTTTAGCAGAAGTCAACAAACAGGCCCAAGGATAGAAGGAGAGAAAACTGGAGAAGTCAGCTCTAAGCTCTTTAATCAATAGCTGCATCATTTTCAAAAGTATTTGTGATGGGATGGGATGGGATGGGATGGGATCGCATCAGAATGTATTTTTAAATACTTGCCGGATATAATTAAAAGAATATTATGTAGAAAATAAACAATATATTACCTTCATTTTAAGTGTATTTATACTGCCTCAAAGACTTAACCTTAAAGACGTGCATCTACCAAAATATCCCATAAGATCTCATTAATCACGTTATTCAAAATGTAGTTTAATAATCTTAGCTATACATCTGGGCACAGGTATTCCCAAATAAGCAATAAATTCTAGGAAGAGTCTGAATTGCCAGTTAATTAGCACACTATGGGGTATAGTACCACCAAATAATATCAGCTCAGACTTTGCCTAGTTAATATAATAGCCAGATAAATATCCAAAATTATTGTCTGCATCAAAGCTGAAATAGATTACGGAAGGTCCAAAGATTATCAGCACAGAGAATAAATTTCAATTCTATACATGCATTAATCCATTATTAATAAGATTTCATCCAACGTAGATCAAATATCAGTTGTGAGAGTGGAGTGCTTGATGTTGTTCTCAAGTTAAAACTGTATAAAAAAATTAGACAGAAAACCAATGGCGCTAGCTCTTCAGGCAGAATGTAAAATTTTAACCAACTTGTGAATTTCTTTAAGAGAAACCAAAATTTCTCAATGTTCCAAAAATACATTTCCAATAAAATAGTCAAGGACCTCCTCCATATCCAAAGAATTAATAGCAGCTGTATCTCTTCTACCTCTAATGCAACCAGATCCACAACCAATTTAGGATTATCATCCCTCTGCCTATAATAAACCCCACTGGATTCAATCGTAATAACTTGTTTTCGGCTGTCAGCCAAAACTGCAGTTAACATTTTAATGCTGACATTAATCAGTGAGACATGCCAATAATTAGCACAATAATTATGATCTTACCAAGTAAAGGAAGGATGAAAATATAGCTGTCATTACTGACAAAAAAGAACCAGATTCAGAAGTGAATTTATAAAGGTGATAAAGCTTAGGAAACAAAAAGCAAGAAAATGTTTTATACTGGGTCATTCTGGGAGTCCTTTCCACATGGCTGTTGCAGATCTTTCAGCCTTTCCATTTCAAAGAAACTCTCCAAGGCTGCTTTCCAGTGGCCGGTGGGCTTGAAAACAAATGGAGCAGGACCAAAATGCCATCATATTTTAGGTTAGAGCTGTTACTGCCAGGAACTAGGCTTTAACACAGCCATTTTGACCTTTTGAAATGGAGAACATTGAAGAAATGCTGGGAAACAACCACGATTCAAGGTTGGGGAAGGACGTTGAAGCCTTGGAGAGCTGAACCTTAGAAGAGCTGGATTTGGCCCTTGGGCCTGAGTTTTTGCTCCGCTGGTCTTGGAGTAGAAAGAAAGCCGTGTGATATGTGCCTTGCATTCGAACACTAACACTCTGTGCTTTTAACAAGAGGCTGTGCCACAGAAACTAAGAACCAGGGGCTTCCAGATGAGGATATTATTGTGTGATTGTCCTGCCACAGACACAGAATTTTACATAGACATCACTGATTTATTTATATGCTTTCTATTTGTGCTCTCATCCAAAAAAAACTGTTAAAAAAACTGAATAATTGCACAATGGCTTTTGATTGTTAGCAACAGGAAGAATCCCTAGTTAAGTTTTTCCTGGCATTGAAATAAATTAATGTAAAAGCTTCATGTACCTAGTTTATACATGTCTAAATGTTGTTAAAAATGTAGGAGAAAGCAGGCCCTTACTCGCCCCCGCCCATAAAGGTAGCAATTTTACACCTGGGATATGGATGGTTAGTAAGACAGCAGTGAAAAGACAATATGAGGAACAAGGTGAATCCAGTGAAGGGAAGTTACTTGAAGAGCTGGAGCAGTATTATGCCAAGCACCAGCATAGCAACAGTATGACACTGTTCTCAGATTGCTTCTTCTGCGCATCCTGCGCATTTATGAAATGGCATGACAGTGGGGGCAGGAGGTGGCCACTGCAAGCAGGGAGAAATCCTAAAGTGAGCACCTTTCCTTAACTGATGTGATTTTCAGCGTTACAATGTAAATTTATTTTATGCTTACACTGAAGACATTATTATTTGCTACAGAAAAATGGATTTTCCCTGCATCAATATATATTTTTCCTGTTCTAATGCAAATTATTTTGGGGGTTTGGTCTTGAATTGAGCCCTTTTTATAAAAGACCAGTTCTTGATGCAGATGGAAACTGCCAGAAGCTGTTTCTTGGCATAGAGATAAATGTTTATCCTTGGTGCTGGGAGAAGAAATTCCAGTGATGTTTGGGGATCTGCTGCATCCCTCTCCTTGTGCAATCTCCCCAGCCCAAATCCAGCATACTAACAACTACATCACCCTTTTGGCAGCTAACTATTCTAGTCTGTCAGCTAAATTACGTATTATGCTACATGCCAGTGCTCACACTCCTTCCAATTCTGTATGTCCACATAGATTCCTATTGATCAGTTCTCTCTCTTGCCCTGGAATTGTTTCTGTACTGTCCTTTGCACCTTTAAAATTCCAAAGAGCAACAGAGAATCAATGAAGGCAAATAAGGTGCATGAAAAGAATGTTTTAATGTGTGGTGGTGATTGTGGCACATCAAGCTGCATGCTCATAGGGAACAAGAACAAGTAAAAATTAATATACTGAAGTGAGATGAAATCCCTCCCTGAACATCTATTTTATTTGTAAAGTATTCTGTTTCATCTTTCTGCTATCTGTACTCGGTGTATGAGGCAGCGTTCTGGAAAGCAAGCGTATATGGAAAGAGACAGGGTGGTGAAGGTACACCTAGCACAGAGGTGGGCAACATGCATCCCACAGGCCACATCAAGTACCCACCAAACGCTCTGCTCAAAGTCACAGCACTTTGCAGTTTACCACCACAAGGACAAATAGGTCACAATTAGCTTGTGACCTGAGAACAAACTATATTAGACCTGTTTGCCCTTCTGTAGCACTTTGCTGTTGTACTTTGCTAGGAAACCATTATCATTATTATTTTGCCATTGTTGAGGGATGCCAGAGGCAGCAGGCGTGTGGCCTTTGGGTGGGGGGGGGGGCAAGAAGGGCCCCTGGATCCTCTGAAGTCACCCACCCCACTGCTTTGCCCAGCCTTGGGACAACACATGATGTTTACTTTCAATAGATCATATAGTTCAGCTTCTATTGCTAAAATGAATTTATGGCAAAATCTCGTTTAAACTGGTAAGAGATTTCTTCCCATCCAGAGAGAATGCCAGGTGCCTGGCAGGTTGTGCACTATTTAACATGCGAGGTTGCTTTACTAGCAGCACCTCGTGGATCCCTTAAAACTGAGGCTCCTCTGCACACCTGTTTCATGACGATGAAATGAGGCTCCTCTACAAACCCATTTCTCAATTATACTGAGAACGAGGTGGACATGGAGAATACCATGATGCAATAATATTTTTTTCTGATAGATTCTCAGGACTTTCATCTGCACCTATCCAGATGCTCGGCTCTTTCATTCTACAAGAGCAACTCTTACCTTCAGTGACTGCAGGGAATCTGCATTTGTATCACAGTAGAGAATAATGTTGTTGGCCATGCTGAAGCTCTCTCTGACTCCCAGGTGATAGAAGAGGGAAGGCTGGCGGAAAGCATCGCTCATCTCCACCACTGCAATATCTGCAAGCAATGGCAAAATATATACCAGTCAATGCTAGTGTTAAATTCCAGTGGCCAAGAGGTAATTTTCAATTAATCTGATGACTTCTTTCAGCAGTTCTCGAGTATATCTGTGACCAAGGAGGAGAGAAATCATTTAGAACAGAGGTCCTCAATCCGGTACCGGTCCGTCGCCTGTTAGGAACTGGGCCGCACGGCAGGAGGTGCGTGGAAGGCAGGCCAGTGAAGCCCCACCCGCAGTTGTTCCCCAGCGCCAGCCTCATCCCAGCCCACCAGGCACCAGATCCTCACATCCCAGATCTGTTCCTGCTCTCCTGTTCCTTTGAGAGTGCAAGCCCTGCTGTGTGTGTGTGGGGGGGGGGGGGGCACACCAGCTTCCTGTGCAGCTGAGTGGGAGCCAATGGCAGCAGAGGACAAGGGGACCCCCTCCCACCACTCCAGGTCAATGGGCACCCACTCCATCAGATGAAATGCTGCGGCAGAGTGCATGCCGCGAACCCAAGAGCCTCCTGGAGACGCCGGCAAAGTGACGAGGAGCACCGGGAGCATGAACCTCACTGTGAACTCAAGGGATCCTCAAGGGGGCAGACACAAGGGATCCATGCCATGTGCTTCCCACAAGAATCCAATGCCTGATGATCCGCGGTGGAGCTGTGATCCCAGCGCTGGGGAGGGGCCACAAACACAGATGAAGCCTTGCTCACTTCCGCCTGCCACCTCTGCGGCCTGGCTCCTAACAGCTCCCACTGATTCTGCTGAGTTGATATGGTGAGTTGTATAATTATTTCATTATATATTACAATGCAATAATAATAGAAGTAAGGTGCACAACAGATGTAATGCGCTTGAATCATCCAGAAACCATCCCCTGCCCCAGTCCATGGAAAAATGGTCTTCCACGAAACCGGTTCCTGATGCCAAAAAGGTTGGGGACCGCTGATTTAGAAGTTGATTTCAAGAATCACCAACCAGCACAGAATTTGGGGAGGAGACGAATAAAAACATCTTGCGATATTTCCTCTGTAGGAAGATAACATCTAGGCTGTCTTTTACATCAGCCTTTGTTCAATGCAAATGTACTTCTAATAGGAAAAGCAAAGAGCAGGGATTTTCCCCTGCAACAATTTGAATAAAAATCTGAATGCTGAATGCACAGTCCTTTGGCTGTGGTTTCTCTTTGCAGCATATAAATGAGCTCAGAGCAGCTCCAGTCATCCCTTTGCTCACTCTCCAGATTGGTTCTATGCAACATAATGTGTTCTTTCAAACAAAGCCCTTTTTGGGGAGTGAGGAATTGCTGGCTTTTGTTGGATGCTGCTTTGAAAATCACAACCCACACTGAGCCCCTTTAATCAATGGACATGGCAGGGATTCTGGAGCGACATAAGCTCTGACAAAATGTGTCCAGATAGCATTTGCCTGGCACAGTCCATGCTGCCCACTACACCGCACCCTTTCCCCATTCTGGGCATGTGTGCTGCAGTGAACAAGATTCTGCATAACTTTTCTGCATAAGGTTCCACACGGCATTTAGTTATTTGTTCAGAGTATGTCTGCTTCACGCCTTAGCCAAATGTTTCCAGAGTGGCCTACACTATCTCATAATTAAAGAGCCTTTGCCCTCAGGCTTGTAGTCTAAAGTGACACGAGAGAGAAACTGGGAAGAGGAGGGGGGAAAGCAAGAACGATGACAATCCAGGCCAAAATACGTAGCAAGGCATAAACCAGCAGGCTTACAACTGTTTCTTCTCCTATCCCCTCAGGGTGCAGTGTTTCCTTAGAAGTCCTTCTAAGGCCACCACTGGGAGTCTGGCGGTAGCAGCTCATGAAGGTATGTTTGTTTCTTATTCCACGGGCTCAGGGCAAGATCTATATTGATTCAGTTGCAAACTGCTATGAGTTTGTTGTTTTATGTTAATATTTGTTTGCATGATTTTTATCTTTTGTTAACTGTCCAGAGAGCCTCAGCCATTGGGTGGTATAAAAATGAAAATAAAAACATATATAATTAAGATGTTCCTCAGAATGCCTTCCCAGTGGCAACTGGGAGTGAGAGGGCTTATGATAAAAAAGGGATTTTTCACGGCACAACACAACACTAGAAGCCCACTGCAGCTTAATTTACCTATGAAAACTGTTGTATTGTGCCAGGTGCCATTCTTTTTCATGAGGTCCACAGGCAACCAGCTTGCAGTAGTTTGTTGTGCAATGCAAATCTAGGTGACATGTCAACACTTATGGCAAACAACGCTTCTTATATGGGATACAACAGGCCAGATGTGTGTGGATACAATGCAAAAATTGCCCCAGTATGATGCAACAGCCCCTGTGAGTAAATTAACCCATGGTGGGCCTTAAGACACACAAACCAACTCATATTTTCAAGGATTTCTGCATCAACTTGTCTATCCCAGAAGCCTGTCAAGCTTATTCAGTCTGATTTTTCACCTGCACGAAGTGTGAAACTGAGAATACTCCCAATACTTGCTGGAGTTTCTCACCGCAGGGCAAGACTGGTAGGGTCAATTTGTCTTTCTGAGTCTTTGAAGTTTCAGAGTCTTTCAGAATGCTTTTGTCTGCCACTTATGAACTCCCCCCAATAAACTTGCAAGGAATTCCAGGGTTTATCAGAGCAGGTTCGATATGCACTGATAAAGCATTTCTTCTTTCGCAAATAAGTTTATGATAGGCTTCATAGGAATTCCCATCTTGGAGATATAAAAAAAATGTCTTTACCGTTGCCTGATGAGATCAGGAAATCTGGATGACCTGCTCAGTGAAAAAAAAAAATCCTTCACCTTTTCTTTTGGTAATCTGGCCAGCTGCATCATCTAAATAGTGGCAATTGCAAGCAATATGTAAAACTAATGCCAAGTGCTAGGAACAAATATCACAATCATCTTACAGCCAAACTCAGTGGCATAGACTTGATGTTTCCAACCTGTTTACTGAAAAACTGCACAAATTTCAGAAAGTAAATTACAAAGACCTTTAAAACAGAAGATTCTGTGTCACAAAAGAGAACAGATCTGGTAGCAATATACTAATGTACAGAGATCTGACCCAAAACTGGAGGCTCTATACCTGCCTTTCCCAATATGGTATCAACCAGTTGTGGTAGATTCCGATTCCCATCATTCCCATTGAAAATGGCCCATAATAGTAATGGAAATGGCAACATTACATCTGAAAGGCACTAGGCTGAGGAAGGTTGCTATAGATGGCAGTCCACATAAGTCTATAATTAACAGTGAAGTACCTTACCAAGAGAAACAGATCAACACTTTTACTTTACAGAGAGATAATTATATGTAAGACCTCTCTCCTTCCTTGAACAATAATACGTTCTTGAGAGCAATTTTTGAAAGGGTGCTCCAAAACAGTTGTAGAATTTAATGGGACTCTTACACCCCTGTCCTTTTTACTTCAAAGGTCTCCACAGCCCAGAACATGACCAAATGGCGAGGGAATAAGCTCCTATTAAAATGGAACAACAGTGCTCAGTCTCCCTTGTGGCAAAGTTCAGGACTGAGACCAGCAACAAAGAAAGGTCCCTATTTTAGTATGACTGCATCAGCATATACGTGTGATTATGTGTAAAGGTGGGAATCGGGTAAGATAACAAACAATGCAAATAACATGACAAAATGCATGGGGCTCAGAACAAATTAAAGCTATATCCTTTAATCTAGCAATAATGCTTAGCAAAAAGTAAGTACCTGAAATGTGTGACCCCAAACAGCATCCATTTACAGAATCACAGCATATAGGTTCTTACTGCATCTCTCTCGTCTTACTCAGCACCTGTCTAGGCTAGTTTTGCCTTAACATTTTGTTGTCACCGTTGTCATTACTGCATTGCAGTTATGTTCCACCTTTCTTCCTCCTGTGAGGAATCTCAGGCAGCTTATGTAGCTCCATTTTACCCTCATAACAACAATCTGTGAGGCAGAAAGGCTGCGAGTGAGCAACTGGCCCAAAGTCACCCAGTGAGGTTCATGGCTGAGTGGAGACCAGAACCTATATACTGTGATTCTGTAAATGGATCTCCAGATCCATGGATTCTCCCAGATCCCCAGTTCAGCCACCACACTGCACACTGGCTCCCAATACTATTCCCATGTTATTTTCTTGAGGCCCTGTTTGCATGTTATTTATGCAAACACTGATGAAGTCTTTTATTTTTATCAGTATTACTCATGCAAAGGCAACCTCAGATTAACTCAGAAGCATCAGGAGCGTTCAAGAGATGTGTTCAGATGAGCTATAGGCTGAAAGTTGTGTGTCACAGCCAGCTCAGTTCTCCAAGGGCAACACTTAGGCTCAACGGCCCTGCGAAAGTGCCTCAAGAAGACCTGGGGCCTGATTCTGCACCGGACTAGAAGTGGAACAGGGAAGATGCTGCTGAGGTGCCAGGGATGAGGGAGCAGGATAAAATAACTGTGACAGAGAGCCAGCCAGCCAGCCAGCTGCATACTAATCAGTCAGGGGTCAGCCAAGGAGGCCCCTGGGAAACCATGAATAAAGAGGAGGAGGTGGAAATCAGAAATGGGAGGTGCAATGCAACACAATCTGATGCTCAAAGACACTGCCAGGAAAGGAGACCACCCAGCATAAAGAGGACTGGGGCAATCAATCCCTGTGAGTTTTGTATGAACTCTCTCACACCGCTGTCACTCATCTTGTACTATGTTAAGTCTGCTGGAATCCTTTTAGTGAGGACTGCATGAAGATCTGCTCTGTAGCCTGAGGCAATGCTGCTGGAATCTCACTTCTTTATAACACAGGTTAATTGACTGATACCTCAAGATACTGACCTGTCAGGAGAAGCCAAGGTGGCATCTGGCACCAAGTGTCAGCCTGAACATTCTCAAAGTGGCTCCAACCCTACACAAGAGGGACCTATTAACATCCGCAGGGAAATGCCAAGATTTACAGAAGTGCAGAAACCAAAACAAAAATGAAATTTCAGGATAAATATTAAGAATGGGGGATTTCAAGAGAAGCTCACTGAGCACACCCAGTGCAATGACATATTAACTGACTGTGTGTGTGAGTGCGCGTGTGTGCGCATACACACACACTCGGTGGAAACAATAAAAAATCAGGTGGGAGGGAACAAAATGGTGTTTCATAGAGGAGTATGGCCAAATTAACTGGAGGGTACGGCTGACTACCTGGAACAATGAACAGAAGCATCCCACACTGCACTATTTTGTTGCAGGTTTCACTTTCTACTTGTTTAGAAAACTTATGTAAGCATTTTATATCTCATCTTTCTGCCCTCCCCCTACTCAAAGCAGTTCATAAATTCAGATTTAAAATAGGATCTTAATTATACATAGTATTAAACAAATACATTAAAATAAAATTAAATACACTTAAATATAATCAGGCATTCATAGGATTGGTATAATTCAGAGGCAACTGATTTATCGTGTAACCACAATAACAATTACACAGAAAAAATCCAAGTACATGCCCTAGAATACACATAAACCATGTCAGAAAAATATCTGACTCCCACCTCAAATCTTTGATGGATGGGAGAACCAGAAATGGACAGTTGTGCAATAACCATACACAGGTCTACAAACAGTTCAAGAGGCCAGTATCAGATATCTAGGTGGCAAACTACAGCAACATATGGCTAGCTTTCCAAGTATCAGCCAAAGTTGTAATGAGGTATTCTCCTCAGCCTGCCATTTTCCTCATAAGTGGTTACCCAAAGAGTGATGTCAGAGGTGTCTTGGGTTCGGATGTACACCCACACCCAAATTATATTCTTAGTGAAGAGTGTTTTCTTTGGCAGTCTGCTACAAAGCTATTTTTCCCCTTCACAACTGCTGCATTATCCCTCTTCCAAAGTTTTCCTTAGTAACATGGTTGCAGTAATTGCCCTCTGCTGCAGGGTAATTTTGCAAAAGCATCTTGAAAGATGTGTGTTTTCTTATGTGACTTACTCAGCCACAACACTTCCTTCTCCTGCTCATTCAGGAAAACATGCTGAGTTTTCAAAGAAAAAAAAGAAGCAGGAAACAGCTATGCAGAATTCAGGAAAGCCGTATTTTCTTTTTGAGTTTGAGCAAAAAGCAGAATTGTGGGAGGGGGGGAGGGAGTTGTTAAAACTCAACTTTTTCCCCTACTGATGTATAGATGCATCCCGTGAGAATGACAACTAACATGTTCAAAATAAAGTGTAAGTAAGAATTGTTAAATAATTTTTAAAAGTTTCACAAACTAAAAATGTCCCTCAGTGAACTCAGCAGCATAAATACATATAGAGTTGGATCCAGATTTTGCGTCCTTGGAGCAGAAGGGCTCCTTCCATCCATGAAATGTTTCTAGTCCTGAAAAGCATTTTCAGTGATGTAATATTAGAAGAGGCAAGTGTTGCTGATCTTCCTTCCTCCTGTGTCAGCCCACCCTTTTCCCACAACACACAGCCCTGAATATTTGGGACTCTTCCAAAAAGCATGGGAAGTGGTAATGGGGGAAGCAGGGAACTTGTGGAAATCACCTTTCTGCCCTTCTCACCAGCCAAACGCTCCAAATAGAACTCTGCTTCAGTAGTCTTTCCACTGGACAGAGTAACCAGTGGTATAGCAGAGCCCGGGCTTGCAAGAGTGCAGTTCCAACAGGTTTTTTTTTTTTAATAGAAGGGGTGATGTCATCTGTCATCCGTGGAGAACTGCCTGTTCCCTCTTCCTTTAGCTGCAGTTCTCACAGTAGCTGGGGAAAATTAATTTTCCCATCAGGAATATATTATTCCCTGCTGTAATGCAAAATATTCTGGAGTTGTTTGGTTCTGAACTGGCTAGTAAGACCCATTAACTTTTCCAAAGACCTGCTCCTGGTGGAGGTAAACTAAAAGGACAGGTTTATTGGTCTGGATATACACATCTGGACTCTAGCTGGGAACATGGCTATGGCAACTGTCATGATAAGCCTGTACTTCATTTAAGGCAACCAAGTCATTATTTTTTAATGTAAGTACTTATGAAAACTGCAAATGGTATACATCAAAAGCATTTCCTGTTTTCTCTCATCAAAGACAGAAAGTCTCCTCTAAGTTTATGCCCAATACTATACAAAAGGTTCACTATCTAACCAAGCAATGTTATACCCAGTGCTTTTTTTGTAAATAAAAAAAAAAAAAGTGCCGGAACTCACGTCTTGGGATCACACTTTTACACAATGGTCACTGCCGGCAGTAAGCACTCAGTGCGCGACCACATGACCGATCCCAAGTCAAGCAGCGTCCCAAGCTGAGCAGCGCCCTCACAATCAGCGCCAACAATCAGCACCAACACACAAGCAGCCCGCAGTCACTATGTTAATTATTTTTGCCCCCAATCTGCTATGCCCAACAGGGCGATTCACAATCACTTGGAAAAATCAGTAAAAAAAAAGGTGCCGGAAAACCGTTCCGGTGCATTCTATGACAAAAAAAGCCCTGGTTATACCTGTTCTATCATTCAAGTAACCCTGCAGAGTGAACAGGTGAGCTGGCCTACATAACCTTGCTGTCAATAGAGGGAGACACGTGACACTGGGCAGAGTTATGCAGTACAGTCCTGCTGCCGGGTTGTGTGAACAGGACTACTGCTTTGCCCACATGCAAATATAGTGAATTGGTTATCGTCTAATTCACCTGGAACACATCAGATTAACAAGCTTGTTGGGTCCAAGCTTCCAGGTAAGTTCCCCACAAAGCCCTGAAGCAGTGTGACCAATGTTGAGGGTGTTGTGAGGAATTAAAATGGTGGCTACAGCCAGCTGCTCGATACTGCTGGATACAGCTGGTTCTGTGGTGCGCTGCTGCCTCCCAGTAGCTCCAGGTGAACCCATTATAGGACACCTTGCTCTCAGTCTTGGCTCTGGCTAGTCCAAGCCACAATGTGCAAACCCACACACACTAAACAAAACAAAACAAAACACACAAAGTGCCCTGAATGAATTTCAGAAATTAGGCTTACAGTCTAATTCTTTGAAGAGATGCACAGCTAAGTCCATTCTTTTCAAATATTTATCATAGTATATTATAAAATGATGCATGATAAAATGGTACATTGAGAAGGATGAGCTTTCAGTAGGATGAACAGTCTTTTGTATCTAGCTATAATCAGACTTCCTAATCACTAAGTGACTCAAGTTCAAGTGCTCTTGTGGTTCTTTACAATGTAAATAGTCCAAGAACTAAACAGCTGCTTACTGTTTAACTGCCTACATGCTTTTGTATCCCTATGGAGCCCATCAACTTAATGCAAGAGAAATGAACTGGATCTGCTAGTAATCATTCTAGCTTTATTTCCCCTTAAGCTGCATAAGCATTTTCTGGTGCTATAAGTAGAGTAGCACCACCTGCTAATGCAGTCATATTTTTAATTTCCCTCTCTTTGTGTGAATAGACTGCTTGAACTATGAAATCTTTTAAACATTGATTTTTTTAAAGGTTTGAAATCTGTATAAATGTAAAAACTGAGTGTACTGACACTGGCAAGTTTGCTTGTGTGCTTGTTTGGAATACCACATCACAGAAACATACGTAGAATCATAGAATAGTAGAACTGGATGGAGGCAAGAAGGCCACTGGGTCCAAACCCCCTGTTCAGTGCAGGACTTCCAAGTTAAACCATCTCTCTAGGATAGCTGACCAGCTTCATCATGAACGCCTCTAGTGTGGGAGAGCCCACAACTTCCCTAGGTAATTGGTTCTATTGTCATAATGCTCTAACATTCAGGAAAATTTTCTTGATATCTAGCTGGAATCTGGCTTCCTGTAACTTGAGACTGTTATTCCGTGTTTTGCACTCTGCAATGATCAAGAAGAAAGCTTGTCCTTTTTCTGTGTAACAACCTTTAATGTACCTGAGGAGTACCATCATACCACCCCTCAGTCTTCCCTTCTCAAGACTAAGCATGCCCAGTTCTCTCTTCACAGGGCTTTGTTTCCAGTCCCTGGATCATCCTTGTTGCCTCCTCTGAACTCTTTCTACTTTGTCTGCATATTTCTTAAAACTTAACACAGTATTCCAGATGAGGTCTAAATGGTGCTGAGTAGAGGGGAACTAGTGATTTGGAAATGATACTTCTGTTAATGCAGCCCAAAGTAGCATTTGCCTTTTTTGCACTCACATCACATTACTGACTCATATTCAATCTGTGATCTACAGAAATTCCATGACCCTCCTCACTTATAATATTGCTGAGGTGAGCATCTTCTCTCTTGTAACTATGCATCTGGTTTCTTCTACCTAGTTGCATACTGTATTACCTGCAAATCATATTGATCAGTTCTCCATTTTTCTCCCTTTGGGCTCTACATAGTGACAGGAAAGAACGGAACACAGAATTGCAGCCCATGATGCATCTTTTCTACTGTAATCCTACAGCAAATAGCTAAATAAGGATGCAGGCTTGTACATGCTTAGTGTGGAGTAAGACCCATTGAATTTAGTATGGTTTTGTTCTGAGTCGGCCTATACGGAGTGCAGCAGCAATTACCCATTTGTCATAGAGCAAGGACATCAAACAATATGACTAAGCAGCAGAACAGAAGGAGATCGGAAGACAAAAGTTACAGCCATATGTCTATTAAGTTTCAGTTCTGCTTCTTGTTCTTCTGTATGAATGAAGAAGGCAACGGTTTTATCAATCCTAGCACTGGCTGGAATTTAAACAACCACACCCAAGAGATTCAACAGCATATATCATAAATTGTATTCTGGGATCCCTGTACAAGGTCAAATGTGAACAATTATTAACAAACCTAAATACTGGATCTTCACTTCATCTGTAAGTTACTCTGACTGGGCAAAGGGGCTTTTTATTTGGGGGGGGGGGGGTTGGCAGAAGGAATGGTGCGAATTCCATTCCTGGAAGTTTGTCTACAAAAGTACTAAAATAAATATAATTTAAAACAAACATTTCTAGTTATGAAGAAAAAAAAAGCAAAAATTATAGAGAGTGCCCACAGAATTACTGTATGACTTTCAAAATATCAAAATTATTTTTAAGATGAAGTGCTGCATTAGGTTCTGAGGCCTCTGTTCCCTCTAGCTTCCCTCATTCCCTCAAGTGACTGCGGTGGCGAGGAGCGCTTTCCTTCAGCTTCAGCTAATCCATCAGCTGTGTCCCTACCTGGAGGATGATTGCCTAGCAACAGTGACACATGCATTGGTTACTTCCCGGCTGGATTTCTGCAATGCACTCTCCGTGGTGCTGCCCTTGAAGACAGTCCGGATACTTCAGATGGTGCAAAACAGAGCGGTCAGGTTGCTGATGGGGACTGGGCGTTATTCTCATATAACCCCAGTCCTCTATCAGCTTCACTGGCTTCCCATCGAAGTCCGGGCTCAATTCAAGGTGCTGGTCATTACCTATAAAGCCCTTAATGGCTTGGGACCAGGATAACTAAAGGAACGCCTTCTTCCATATTTGCCCTCCCGCCCCTTGAGATCGGCAGCAGAGGCCCTCCTCCGGGAACCCTCCATGAAAGCTATTAGGAGGCAAAGTACCCGGAGGAGGGCTTTCTCTGCGGTGGCACCCCTTCTACGGAATGCGCTCCCCAGAGAGATCTGCCTGGCGCCGTCGTTATATGCTTTTCGGCACCAGGTTAAGACCTTTTTATTTCAGCAATATTTTAATAAGTTTTAATATCATGACCTATATGTTTTTATCGCAGCCAGTGTGGATCGATAATTTTATTTATGTTATATTTTATTGTATTTTATCTATGTGAGCCATCCTGAGGCTTTCGCGACAGGGCGGCATATAAATACTTTAGATAGACAGACAGACAGACAGACAGAGATAGAGATATAGATAGATGGAAGCTAGCTAGCTAGCTTCTGGGTAATACTGTATTACACAAGTTAGTTTCAACTGCTGTTTTTAACTAGTGTGCCACCCCAAATTAATATCTAGTTTTGCTAAAATAAAGCTCTTGGTATTTCTCTTTATTTCTGCTCTCCCCCTACTCAGGAACCCATGTATTTTAACAAGAGAAGGCACAGATCTCAGTTACTGGCACCCTTATGTTTAAGGAAATGGGAGTCACTACTGCCTCTTTGTTCCACAATGTTAGGCATAATTTGATATAAGCAACACCTACCCATCACTGATTCCTTCTGCCTGCAATCTCCAAATATAAGCTTGGATCTAAACTACACATGTCAGGGTTATAAGATTTTGCCTATTTTCTTGGACTTTTCTAGCCTAATTTCTGGATTTTTCTCTTCTTCTGCCTATGGTTTTCTGAATGTATCATTTATTTAATTACTGTCTAGCCTGTCTCCAACTCATAGACCTCAGTGTGGCTACCAATAAAGAATGTTAACTAACACATAGTGTAAAACAGGATCATCATAAAAACTTAGTGTAAAAACAAATAAACCCAAAATAAAAATATGCCATCAACCTAGCCTGACAAACAGTTCAGGAGAACTAAAAAGCTTCTGTGGCAATTGTCTTGGTCATAATAAAGACACTACTGAACTGTGGGTTTTGGATTTTTCTTTCTAATGAACTAACACAACTATCTTTGTTTTGGATTCCTTTAAAAGCACCATCATAATTATCTAACTGGAGTCATTCCTCTTGTTTTCTAACTAGGAATTACATAGTTAAGCAATGAAAAAAGATGGAAAAATATAAGAAAGCCAATGAAACCAATCCATATGAATTAAAAAGAATTCAAGGAGACTTCAGAGAATACTGCAGATGTTTAGCTTGAATAATTCCCAGTATTAAAGAATTTGGGCAGGGTTTTGTGTTGTTCTTTGTTTTATTTTGATATGGTATGATCTAGATTTAGTGTTATGTTGGCAAGAAGCCTTTCAGCAGGTATCTCCTTGTTTCAATCTTTCCAATGATCAAGAAAATCAGAGATAACCCATCAATTCTAAGGAACGTCAAGGGATACTATTGGAAAACTATGACTCAATTAAGTCATGGGTTTTATATGACAATTTCAGCCACTACTTACAAGCTCTGAAACTGTACCAGATGTACCAGATCAGCTAATTAAAAACAAACTGAGCATGAAAGTTAAATATTCATCACCAGAAGGAAAGCTGATAATAAACTGATCTGACATCAGGGATGAGTCTACCATCACAGGCAGAACCCCCTCCTGCAGTCAAGGAATGGGGTCAGAAATACAATTAAAAGTGACTGAAATGCCTTGTTTATTTGTTTGGGTTATCTGAACTAATCTTCTCCAAGTAGTCAGGAGCCACCCAGCACAGTATCTATCACCTGATGATTCACATGGCCACATCTCTCTTTGGAATGTAGCCAAGTGAATCCCAACCAGGTAGTGGGCCCATTTTCTCTCAGACTAAGCCTCTCGGCTAGACTCCAGGTTGCCTGTTATTAATAGTTCCCCCTCAAAGCTATCTTATGGATTGAGAGAAAACAGGGATCTCAGCAAGGAAGGACTTGTTGCCTGGCAAATTGGTGACAGCCAAAGTCATGAGGGGGTTATTAATTTCTCTCTCCTTGCTGAATTCAACAGATCTTGAACAGATCTTTGAACAGAATTCAAACCTGGCTAAGCTTTTGACCCTGTTCCATCATCCTTCATTGCATATCTGAGTAACCACATAGTTCATCACCAATTAGATGAAATATCCTAATGCTACAGTTATAAAACACTTGCCTGAGATCAAGTCCCATTGAACCAAACAGGACTTGCTTTTGAGTAGTCAGCTACAAGACAGCATTTCAAGGTCCCTTTCCTACATAATTCTAAGTTCATTATTATGATTATGATTACTATATATATTTTTGTATTGCACAATAGCTGAAGCTTATTCTTCATTATTTAAGTGGAATGGGAAGATTTAGCTTAGACTGAATGTCATCCAGGTGAGGCGCTGTCTTCTTATGATGGCTTTAAAAAGGGACTGGATAAATGCCTGGAGGAGAAAGTTATCAATTTCATTGCTGATGGCTCTATGTTACAATTTACCAATGAATACCAGTTCCTGGGAAATGTGAATGTGATCATGCTATTGCATTTGTGTCCTGCTTGTTGGTTTCCTATAAGCAGCTGTGTGGGCAGAACACTAGAAGACATGGACTTTGGCCTGATTCAGTATGGCTCTTCTTGTGTTTGTACCTTTTGACTGTCTAGTGTGAACTAGTAAAACTTTACTGAGGTGTTTCCATCAACCCTTTGGTCATTTGTTTCTTACCCCTTTTTTAAAAAGTGGTTTCAGTTTCTCAGCTATTGGGCCAACATGTTCCTGGGCATCTTGCAAGCTTTGATACATTTGCTGTGTTCATTCTGGGCATTACGTGTGTTTTTCCTCTTTACAAAAATACTTGACTTCAAGAACTTTTGCCACAGCATGTGGCTTAACTGCTAAATCAGAAACACTGGGTCATGCTTATGACTTTTACTTAGCTATATAAACAATAGCTGGTGTTTTTCAGTGAGTAGAATATAGTATTTCACACATGTTTAAAGACATCTTCTTTTCTTTATGTAAAGAAGAATCAATGGGCCAAAAACTACAACTTCCTCAATTGGAAAAACTATTCTTTCTCAAGCCATTGCAAGATCATGATGCTGATGATATGACAATTATACCCTGCCTTTTTTCCCTCTTGCAAGGAACCCAAGGTGGCTTAGAAGGTTCTCCTTTCCATTTTAACTTCACAATAACCCTTGGAGGTAAATTAGACTAAAAGTCATTGTTCACCCAGTGAATTTTATGGCCAAGTGGGACTAGCTCCAACTCCCAGTCCAAACATTTGCTGCAATAGCAAATGATGCATAAATAAGAAGAAAAAAACATCGCCACAAGTTTCACAGATTAAAATTTGCTTAAAATGTAGAATAGTTTCATCTAGACCTCTGCTTGTCACACAAAATCCTCATTAACAAAACCTAATTAATAATAATATACAGAACATGTATGATCAGTCAAACATAACTTCTACCACACAGGTTTCTTCCAGACCATCTCAATTGTTCTAATGACTGAAAAGGTAGTAATTTCTTATTGCCTAACCTAACTTTCCACAGCCTGGACCTCTCTGGGTATTTTACAGTGTAACTCCCATCATATCTGACCATTTGGTATGCTGGCTATGGCTACTCAGAGTACCAGTCCAAAGCATCTAGAGCAGGCATGTCCAAAGTCTGGCCCGGGGGCCAATTGCGGCCCGTTTTCAAATTTCGAGCGGCCCACAGCCTCTTCTCCCCACCGGCTCAGCCTGTCACTCATCCCCGCCGGCCGGCATTTTTCCCTTCACCGCACAGCAATTCCCATAGCTGTCCCCTGCTCCTTCAAGGCTGGTGGTTATATTTCACCAGAAGATGGCAGTAGACCTGAGTCAGCACTCTTGCCGCGTGACCCTTGTGACACAAGGCTTGTGTGCCCATTTTTTATTTTTATTTTATTTATTAAAACATTTTTATGCCGCCCCATTCGCCGAAGCCTCGGGGCGGCGACTGTAACTAAAAAAAGGAAAGTTGACAGTGAGGGCCGCCTCTTCCAGGACAAGTGGAAATTGGAGTATTTTTTACTGAAATACGAAACAACTATGTCTGCCTAATTTGCCAAGAGACTGTGGCTGTTTTCAAGGAATTCAATATCAAGAGGCACTACCAGACAAAACATGCTAACTACAACAAGCTAACTGGGAACAAACACGGCGAAAAATTGAAGGAACTGGAAGCTGCTTTAACGGCACAGCAGCGCTTTTTCACAAGAGCCCGTGAGTCAAATGAAAATGCCACAAAGGCGAGCTACGAGGTGGCAACGCTGATTGCCAAGCACTGCAAACCTGCAAAGGATGAATTTATTAAAGACTGCGTGATGAAAATGGTGGAGAAAATTTGTCCCGAGAAGAAGCAAGAGTTTGCCAATGTTTGCCTGGCTCATAACACTGTGATATGGAGAACTGAAGACGTTTCATCTGATATTAAGAAACAGTTAGAGGCAAAAGGAGTGGAGTTTGACTTTTTTCGTTAGCCTGCGACGAAAGCACGGATGCATCTGACACCGCTCAGTTGATTTTTTTTGAGAGGAGTGGACAATGACATGAACGTGAGTGAAGAGCTACTTGACCTCCAGAGCCTTAAGGACCAAACAAGAGGAACAGATTTGTTTCTGTTTGTTCCGCCGTAGATGACATGAAACTACCGTGGAATAAAGTCACTGGGATTATTACGGATGGCACACCTGCCGTGGCTGGTGAGCAAAGTGGATGATCAACCCTAGTCTGTAACAAAGTCAGCGAAGAAGGAGGCAAAGCTATAAAACTCCACTGTATTATTCACCAACAAGTTCTCTGTGCCAAACATCTGAAATATGATCATGTTATGAAACCGGTGATGAAGGCTATTAATTATATTCACTCCAAAGCCCTGTGCCACCGCCAGTTTCAACAGTTTCTACTCGACATCCAGGCTGAATATGGAGACGTTGTGTATCACAACGAGGTAAGATGGCTCAGTCAGGGGTCTGCACTGCAGCGCTTCTACTCTCTTAGGGAGGAAATGGGACAATTCTTGGCAAAAAAGGGACAACCGATGCCAGAGCTATCTGATCCTGTTTGGCTGGCTGATTTTGGATTTTTAGTTGACATAACACGACATCTGAACGTGCTGAACACGAGCCTTCAGGGGCAAAATGCAGTGGTAAGCCAACTGCATTCACATATCACAGCCTTTAGGACCAAGCTGCTACTTTTCCAAAGGCACCTGCCACAAACGCAGCCCAATACCACCCATTTCCCATCGCTGCAGGAAATAATGACCAGTTTTCCACAGAACAATATGAGTGCGCAAATAAGGAGGTATGAAGCAGACATCTCATCTCTGGCTGAGGAGTTTCAACAGCGCTTTCGGGATTTTGCAGCTATTGAAAAGGAGATCACGCTTTTTTCATTTCCTTCTCTGTGGACCCTGAGGATGCTCCAGACCACCTGCAGCTGGAGCTCATTGAGCTGCAGTGTGACGCCGAGTGTCGCAGTCGACACCAACAGCTCCCTCTTGTCAACTTTTACCGCCAGCTGGATAAAGACAGGTTCCAAGAGATTCGAACATTTGCTAAGAAAATGCTGAGCTTGTTTGGTTCGACATACTTGTGCGAGAAGCAATTCTCGGTAATGAACGTTAACAAGAACCGCGTGAGGACGAGACTAAGTGACTTTCACCTGCGTGACATCTTGCGCATCAAAACCACTGTTTTTGAGCCAGACCTGGCCTATATTATGCAGTCGAGATCTCAATATCACCCTTCACATTAGTGCAGTTAAGTTATTTGTTTAGTCTTTCGTAAAATAGTTTATTTGCATTTAATGTTAATGGTTCAAAGAATGTCAGGCTGAATGGTTGGCCCCCACACATTTTCACCTCATCAAATCTGGCCCTCCTTGCAAAAAGTTTGGACACCCCTGATCTAGAGAGACCCAGGCTGAGAGAGGCTGCCCAACTAAATATACTTTACAGCAATTGGTGGTATTCTAAAGATTCTCAGTAATGTTAAAAACAGAAACCGTTTGTGGTCCATGAACTTTGGGTTGTTGAGGGAGAAAAGAGCCAGACTTTAACCCAACAATAGATTCTTGGTTCAGACTCTGGGTTGTTTGTCCTTCAGTCTAAAGTTCTAGGCTCACATGTCATGGAACATAATCCAGAAATGATTCCTTGATTGTTTTCTAAACTGGAAACTATTAGAAGGCAATCAGAAGGCAGTGAACTTGCTTACTCCCACATGGCCCCAGCTATCCATGCTTAGTTGTTACATGTGAAGGTCAATGCCTACAGAATATCCCTCTCAGCATTTTTCTGGATATTCACAGCAATGACGGACAAAATGGCCACTGAAGTGTTCTTCAGATCCCACTGGTCATGACCCCAAACTGGATTAAACCCTGTATACGAGGAGGGCAAGAAATATTGCCACTTACCACTTTCCTTTATAATACTAAAGAGAAGGAAAAGGTGAGTAGTTGAGGAGAAGGAAGCCTGAGAGATGTAGCTTCTAAAGTGGGCCCAGTGTTCCAGGTAAGGATTAAAGATCTTGGATCAAGGATAGTGGTCTTCAAATTGAGAAACCTGAAGAACTCTTCTCAATGTAAAGAATCAGTGCAGGACCCATTAACATGTTATACATTTTATTTGACCAAATTGTTACAATTAATGTTGTAATAATACATTTATTTGTTTGTTTATTTAAGATATTTGTATGCCGTCCTTTGCGAGAGCATCAAGGGCAGCTTACACAAATAAAATACATATACATAAAAGTATAACATAAATAAATTAATGACTCACTCTGGCTGCAATTAAAATATGGTAATAAAATTCCATATTAAAACTTGTTAAAATATTGATTAAATAAAAAGGTCTTAACCTGGCGCCAAAAAACATATAATGATGGTGCCAGGCGGACCTCTCTGGGGAGCGCATTCCATAGATGGGGCGCCACCACAGAGAAGACCCTCCTCCGGGTACTTTGTCTCCTAATATCTTTCACCGAGGGTTCCTGGAGGAGGGCTTCTGCTACCGATCTCAGGGGGCAGGAGGGCAAATAAGGAAGAAGACTTTTCTTTAGGTATCCTGGTCCCAAGCCGTTTAGGGCTTTATAGGTAATAACTAGCACCTTGAATTGAGCCCGGACTTCAATGGGAAGCCAATGGAGCTGATAGAGGACTGGGGTTATATGAGAATTTAATACAATGTAAACAGAACCCATTTATAAATGCATTAAAGAACTCATTTATGAGTTAGTAATTAAATGATACTAAATTTACTGAATACATATTATAGTGTAACATCACTAATAAATAATATGAAAAAGTATACTTCATTTTAATGACTTGGATGTGCTTGTTTTTCACCACAAAAAATAAAAATTTGGTGTTCTTGATGACAGTTACAAGTACAAGACTGCTTCTGCATCCATTTCATTCTTCTATTAAGCCTGCGTAATAGTTATTGCTTGCAATCTGAATCCAGTGGAATGAAAGCACTTTGGCTTTAAAATGAATTAATCTGCTTTTAAAGGTATGTGTGGGAAGTATTTGAATTAAAATGTATTAAGAACTTACCTTGTCACAGATTTCCCTCTTTTAACAAGACAAAAGAATGAAGATCTTACAGTCTCTGGGGTTCCGGGGAACACAGTCTGAATACCATGGATCTAGAAGGCCCAGTACACAGAGTGCCTCAAAAGAGTCCCAAACATCTGTAGCCAGATGGAGGAACAGATAAGTGGGAAGCACAATGTGGATCTCCAGTACCGTGGGAGAGAATTTGCATTCAGAAGGGCCTGAGTGTCAGCCACTGGAATCTTCATGTAGGACTGGAAAAATGCCTGCCTGAAGCCCTGGAAAGCTAGTGCCTGTCAGTGCCAACAATGCTATGCTAGGAGTGCTCTATTTGCCAGTAAATATTTATTAACATATCAGCAGAAATTTAAGGAGAGAATCCAAACCTGCATTAGTTATATGACCAGACGTGAGAGAGAAACTGCTTTAAATGGTTTTATAACCACCCATCAAATGCTTTTTATGACTGCAATAGCCAAAACACTAACATTTGTATTATATAGTAAACCTGCAGCTCATCCTCAGCTGGCTTTGCTAAATAGAGTTTGATACAGATCTAACAGAAACTTTTGAGCCAGGCATTCTTATGTGGATGCTATTTATTAGTTACAACTTTATTTATTTATTTATTTGGAACACTTATATGCCGCCCCATTGGCAAAAGCCTCAGTATTCGCTATATCCCGACTTTTTTTCTTTCAAGGAACTCAAGGTAGCTTACTTAATTCTCCTTAGTTCAGAGATAAAAATGAGCCACATTTTCTGGATTTCAGAGTGGTTTATCAGTTCTTGCTCCTTATACCAAATATTTGTAAGTGTCAAGCTTGGTTTCCTCGGTCACACATTCAAAGAATGCCTTTCTTGCGAAGCATTCTTTATTGACCAAAGCACACAAATGCCCAGAATAAATCTCTGAACATGCACAGAGCAGTCTGTTGAACCCTATCTGACATTCACCTCCAGGAACTCTCCTTATGAGCATGTTTGGACCCCATCCCTTTGTGCGGGACCTTCCAAAAATGAGCATGCCTCCTCTCTACATGCCAATCCTCTAATTGGGAAAGCCTCCCCTGCTGACATCATGTCATGGGGTCAAGAGGTGCACCTGCCTGATCCATCTCTGAGAAACTTCCCAGGATAGGCTGGACATGCACATGGTAGGCATGCCACGAGTGGAGCCAGCTGGAGCCGGAGGTCAGACTAGATGGCCCAGAAGACCCCTTCTGACTCACTCTGTTTCTATGTTTTCTAGTCCTCTCCCAGCAACTGTACAGCTTGTTTATTCTCAGAGATTACCTGCTCACCTGGGTAATCTGGCCTTGAAATAAGCACCTCTGCTTCTCTCATTGCAGAGCCTAGGAATGTCCCGCATTCCCAGACCCCCTCCCATCCTTCTCCTTCTCTGGGAGAATGTGTGCCCAAAGCAGCCATCTTTCTCACTCCCAACAGTAAGCCAGAACTCAGCAGCTGAAAAATGCTCTTAAAAGCTAGATGTCTTGGGGGGGGATGTAACTAATGCAGTTCCTCTACCTGTGCAAATATGAGAGAAGGTCAAACAAGATATGAAAGACACACGCTTGTTTGTCATGAACCTTCTACAATCACGAAGAAAGGCAGTATCCCTTCCTCACCAACTGCAACTTATTTTCCCCAACTGTTTCTCCTCCACCACCCTCAGTCCCATGTTGCTTTCCCCCCTCCCCCCTCAAATGAGCTCGGATACCACAGAAGTATGATCATCTGGAGGAAAGAGCTTGACAAGAGGGCTTTCCAGGTGATAAATGGTGGAAAAGCTTCAGCATTCTTCTCCCATGCACTCTCTTTGATTTTCAGCTCTTTGTCCTCACTTGTTTATGTGTGATTAGGGCAGTGTCATGCATAGGGAGGGAGACATGCCACTGTCGTATTTAGCTTGGCTTTAACAGGATAGGGATTCCTTTAAAATCACATCATAAAGCGGTGTACATACACTGAATAATACACATGGAACAGCCTCAACTTTTCTGCAGTTCTCATTTTTTGTTGAAGGACAATTTTGGCAAGAGGATGCTGTATAATGGGTAAATCATAGAATCATAGAATATGATTATAGATTATATTATATGATTATATGAATAGTAGAGTTGGAAGGGGCCAAGAAGGCCATCAAGTCCAGCCTCCTGCTGTTGCAGGACACCACGTTACACCATCCCAGTCAGATGGCAGTTCCAGTTTCTTTTTGAATGTCTCTAGTATGGGAGAGCCAACAACTTCTCTAGATAGCTACTGAGGCAAATGCTCCCCTCTCCAACCCCACATAAAGATCACAAAATAATGGGTATCAGCCAAGTCTCATTGCCACAAATGCTGTTCAGACATCTACTTCTTATGGGGCTATGGGACAGACAGCACAACTCAAGAAAGCAGATTTGGCACGAGGCTCCGAAGGCTACTTTGTATTCTGCATGCATCCAAGATAAACTTTTGTGGGCATAAAATAAGCATACAGCTAAAACAAACATGCAGTTATATGCTAGTAGGCTAAAATTATCTAACCAGTAATTAAATTAGATTAAATTGTACTTTACACATCCACAACAGAAAACGGATATGACTCATCTGAATTAGATTCTGAACACTCCAAAGAAGGCTGTCCTACTTTGCAAAATTAGATTAAACAAACCTGATAAACAGGTCTGCTTTCAGTTTTTACGGGTAGTGCCTGGTAGCTGCCGTGTGTGACAGCCATGGTCTAAGTCCTTTTAATTTGGTTTTATACCCTAACAATTATGTTTCAGGGGAGTAGACTAAGGAAAACTCTTTATTTCTTCACTTCATTAACAATGTGCAAAACAGATATTTCAATCAGCTGAGATCTTGATTAACCCATGCTAATTTTGATACTTTTTAAATTCCATTTATCTAAATGACTTGGAAAAAGCATGCATGCCATTAATGTAACAGCAAAATAAGGATAACACTTGGTATTTAGATAACAAATTTCCTGCTTCTGTGGAGATATCTCAAATAATTTTTACAAGAATTATAGAGTAAAACTCCATGGCGTGATAAATTAAAAGCAGTTAAGGAGTGATTAATATGGTTCAATAGTTAACTAATTAACTAACCTAGGGCACAATCCTATACTGAAGACTAGCTGGCTTAGAGGTTATAGGATTTAGTAGAATTTCTGCCATGCTAGCATAATACCATATACATCCTGATGGGCATGCCAGAAGAATACTCTTCTGCTGGAACCATTTTAGGAAAGAGGGTCAGAAAAGTTGAAAAAAGGCAAACAACACAGGTGTGGAACATACATATGTCCTATCCAAAGCCTTTGAATTACAGCTTCACCCATCAACAGCACGAACTTAGTCCAGTCTTAAACCTGGTGCAGAAAATTTCCTCCCTATTGAATTCAATGAGAGTTTTACTTTTACCATACAGCAAAAATAGTATCCAAATCTTGACAGCTGCTCCACTCACATCATCACAGTCAGAACCACCAATATCAGCAAGGACGGACAACTCTATCAGGCCCGCTTCTGTAAGGATTCCAAGTGCCAACTTGCTTTCCAAGACAGCCAGAGTCTGCATGGATCATCAGGCATAAGGTGAGTAGGGATGTAGGAGGAATCCAACAGGGCGCTAAAAATCTGATGGATTTTTTCACTTCAGGCCTATGGATTCTGCTGTGACAATCTGGTGCTGGTCCAGACTCACTCTGACAAGAGCTGACCTCCTGTGTGGACTTCCACTTTTAAAACAGCACAGTTTAGGCTGTTTTAAAACCAGAAAAATTCGGCAAATTCTGATCTCTGCTCTACAATTTGTGTAAATTTGCACAAATGGCATAAATGTATTCAAAGTGCATTGACTGTCTGACGTGTGGAGCGGAGATCTGAATTTGCACAGATCTGAAATTAATGGTCACAAAATTCAAAGTGACCAGGATAGAGTGTGTGCTTATGCAGCAAAAAGAAGTGGCTTCCATACTTCTCATGTTCAGTGCTACAACCAGAACAACAGTGGGAAAAACCTGATTTATGCAAATGGAATTGGACATAAACTATTCGCAGCTCCAGCTTTGTGCAAATATTTCAAGCAGTTTCACAAAAGCTGACCTCCCCTCCCACCCCCAGCTCAGCCTGCTTTATTGCATTGAAAGTCCACCAAGCTCACATTTAGCAAGTTTTTTCAGTATTGTACACTTAAAGGTATGGGATCTTTTCCTTTGTTTGAGAGTGGAAGATCTACATGTGAAAGCCTGGCCCTTGTCAGAGTGCAAGCAAGTTACTGAAATGTGGTTTTGTGTCACTTTATACTATGTAAACAGCTCCGAGAACATTTTGTTAGAAGTTGTACAAAATACTCTAAATCAATGCTAAGCAAACAGCAAGGGGTTATGCCTCTTCAGCTTCAGGTTGCACATATTTAGAGGTGGTAGGAACTATGGAGAAAAGACATTTTGCACAAAACACTTGAGCTGTCAGGTTCAGAGCCGGATCCATCTTGCAAGTGCCTGCAGAACCAGAAACTCTTCTGCAGGTGCTTGCAGGGAACAGCAGTGTAGCGATGATGCAGTGCAGCTGGTAGGCCTGGAGCTCTGCATAAGAGGCTTCACCGCACTGCTTTTCCTTGTCACAGCAATGTGAGCTGTTCTGGTGGCTACCTTGTGCTTTGGCTTCCAGCTTTGCCTGGCTCCAAGCTCTGAGTCCTGCCCACCAGCTTTCTACCCAGCTCCTGCTCTTCCATCCTTGTCTCTAGCCTGGCCCTGACTTACCAGATACATGTGCCCATTCTCCCTGACCTTGTCTTGCTCCTGAATGTGACTGTCTTCCTGGTACCCTAATCTCTGGACTGTGTTCCTTGACTGTGTGCTTGCCTGAAGGTTATTGTTTGGCTGGCTTTTGTCCTTGGACTATTCATAGACATGCCAGTAGCATCATCATCAGTTAAAAGAAAGTATGAGGAACCAAGCAAGATCTGATTAAGCTCCCATCCCAGTCAGCTGCCTGTCAGAAACCCACATGCAAGACATCTTTGCAATGCAACTCTCCCCAGTGTGTTCCCCAGCAACTAGTACAAGCTGCCTCTCACAGTAGAGACATATAGCTACGTATCCTCTTTTAAAGCTGTCCAAATGTGTAGCCATTTGTGGGAATGAATTCTGTAGCACTATTCTTTATTTTACCTGCTCTAGAACATCCAACAGGGGATGACCCCAGGTTTTAATATTACAAAAGAGAGACAAAAATGACTGTCCACTTCTCCACGCCATGGACAGTTTTGTACATCTCTAGTATGTTTCTGGTGGAAGCTGGTGGAAACAGTGTCTGTGAGGCTCTGTATCCACTCAATACTTTGCTCCAAACGTTAAAGGAGATGTCCATCTTCATGTCCATGAAGCCAAACCTTCTTGGGGGATGGGTTCAGAACAATGGAAAGTTACTTTAAAGTTCAGCAAGAAATCCAGAGTGCATACACAACCCTACTGACACTGTGGCCACCATTTCCACCGCAGGTCTCTTCTTACTTGCCTTTTTTCTCAACTAACCCAGCTTTGCTGGTGGTATTTCCAGGGATACTGAGAATGTGCAAGTCACTGCTATGCCATCTCTGCATTTTCTATTTATGTGTTTCCTCTTTCTCCTCCCAGGCTGAGCACCTAGAAGATATGGCAGTCATTCTGCTACTATTGCAGCAGTGCATCTGTGGTCCTGGCATATTCTGGGTTTAGGATTGCTCTGTTAGTTTGCGTATGAACAGGCCCAGTAACAGTTAAAAAAAAAAAAAAGAATACTGAATGGGGCTCTGCTGGTCTAGAACACGCTAGCACAATTCTACAATCTAAACTGCAAGAATCTCCAATTTAACATTATTTCATACTTCCATTAAAAAAAACAATTTTACAGAGCTAATTCATATACAATCTTCATTAGTACAGTATATTAAAATGATTTATATTTAAGGACTAAGAGCCAAGAAACCATCTATGCATCTTTGACATGGGTCTGTACACATACAACTTCTGATACATCTGGAAGGGCTCCAATACTTTTAAAATTGCTTTCTTGGGGAAAAGGTTGCAGTGAGAAGGGAACTTAAAAATCAGAGGGCATGCACAGAAATTTACAGGTGGCCTTTTAAAGACTTGAACATTCTGGCAGCAGAAGTCAATTCCTAATGCTTCTGAGTTTGTGAAAATAAAAGATGAAGTGGCATAATAAGAGGTTTTGCATTTCTGTGACATGTGAAATGGTCTCTATATTAGCTTTTAACCAGTTAATGTAGTTCAGTTATTTCTAAAATGAACAATGATACAAAGATAAATAATTGCTTTTGAATAATTACCTTTTACAATATGCATCATACTAAATTATCTGGCATAATCATCTACTTATATAGATGCCATTGAACAAATCACTGTATCAAGAATATACTGGTTAGGCTCAGTTCAGGCAATACATTAAAGAGGAAAACTTTATCAACCTGCATATTATACTGGCAAAATTATGCTTTCCCATACCATCTGAGTAACAGGAAGGAATATCAGAGAAATCTGCAATGGATTCATTGAGTTTGTATCTCTATGACTCTGACCTGAAGATTTCGTAGCAGGCAGCTTTTTCCAAGTCATGTGGACTTGTAGACCTTTTTTAATTTTCGGGAATCCTTTGCACATGTCGTCATACACTAATGTGGGAAGAGGGTGAACACTGACTGAAAATGCACGTTTTCACCCATAAGCTAAACATGACAATGCAGATTTTGTGGCGGGGGGAGGTGGACGGTACAAATGAACATTTTACTGCAATTGCACTTACGCACGTTACTGCAGGTGTGCAACTTCCACATTTGGTAAATTGAGCACAAATTTGGGAAACTGAGAAAAATGCAATCTTGTCGATGCGAAGGCAACAATTGAAAGGTGCTTGACAATCCATTAACGTAGATGGAACATGTTTAACAAAATCCATCTGTTCCTAAGCAGGCACAGCAGCAGTTAGATCAGTGGTTTTCAACCACTGGTCTGGAGACTAGCAGTGGTCCGTGGGAGATTTCCCGCTGGTCCATGGGGGGCCGCATCCCGCTTGCCACAAGCAGTGCAGGAGCTGGCTGTGCTCCACCAGCTCTTCCTCTGTTGGCATCATGTTCACAGGGGGTGTGCTGCTGCCTCCAGGGGGGCAAGGGAAGGGGAGAGACAGTTCAGTGGGAACCAGTTGAGAAACACACTGCACTGATTTCAATATTTTGTTCTTTTGTTGGCATTTTTGTTGCTCAGTTTCTGCTTGTTTTTGAGATTGTGTTTGGAAACTAATACACAGACTACTGTATTATATGTATGGTGCTTTTTGTTTCTACCTCAAGCAGTCCCCGAGGCAGTTTTCCTGTTTTTGCCGGTCCTCAACTGTGGAAAGGTAGAAAACCACTGAGATAGATCCTCTGGATTCTGGACATAATGGTTAGATTGCAGATGCCGGTTGTTCTTTAAATATCAATGTGCATTACTTCACTCGCTTCAAGTGACTGTCCTCCTATGTTTGTGGGTCACCTGCTCATTCTAACAAGAGCAGCCCTGGACTTCTGCAGAAAGTCCTGCATGGATGGAACATTCAAAGCCATGTGGAGAGGAGCTCCAGTGAAGACTTTTCCCATGCCAGCTATGTTTACCTTGGAGACTCAGCACTAAAAGTCTGGGGAAAAGCCTGCAAGGAACTGTAAAGTATTCCAGAAAGTTAAGAAAAGGTCTGCTTTGTCCACACGGCAGCCTCTATTCCCCTGGGAGTGTTGCTGTGCCAAGTGGATAGTATAACAGAAGGAGGCAATCTTTTTTTTAGGCTTCGCATGTCTCTCCCTGCCACCCAGCACCAACAGAGAATAAAGTGATGCCAAGCAGTTGATTTGAACAGTTCCCTTTTTGTGCACAGTTGTAATTAAAAGAAAGGTTTAAATGAGATGATTGGGTAAAAACCACACTCAAAGGAAAGTAGAATCACAGATCGGCTTTGTTCATCCATTAACTGTTCCCTGCAGTGGGGAGGCAAGCCTCCACCCAGTGCCAATTCTAGATTGTGCGTACGCTCCCAAATGCCTGAACAGGCTGTTTATGTTCACTTGGTTCTCCCCTAGCTTTAATCGTAAAAATGATAATGTCCACTGAAAAAACGCTTAAATGTTTTACAAGCCTCCCTTAAGTGCTGCAGCATTCCTTACAATCAATAACTTTTACAGACACTGACAGACATATGAAAATATGCATAAACTCAAGCCTGAAACCCTAAGGTTTTCAAATTATGGATGATGCATTTCCTGTTTTCATCCAGGCAATGCATTTCCTGTTTTCATCCTGTTTTTTCCAGTTGACTGTCCAATGCAGGTACCCAAATTAACCTTCTAAAACATCATCAGTGTCTTTCACAATAAATGTATTTCCATCCACATCATGGCTCCATAATGAACCCTCTGCACAGTTCTCTCACTACATTGGAATCCTGCTATGTAACATCAATATTTGCAAGAATCTTGCTAAGTAACATCAATATGAAGTATCTCTAGCCCACAGATGCTCACGTTACAAGATTCTTCATTATTACTGCTAAGGGTACTTCATTATTATTATCACTTTGGTCAATGCAGCTCCAACTCCAATGTCTTCAGAAATATTTAATTTACACTTCCATTACGAATCCTGGAAGAGACAGAATATACAAAGCTAGAGCCAAGGGCAGCTACAGAAATGCCAAGATACTTACCAATTACATTGGTTCATCTGTTATTTTAGTCTTCTGTTACAACATGAATGAAATGAGCATGTCTCAGCCAAAGTTAAGCACTGTTTAGTCAAGCTAACTTCAAAAGACCATGTTCAAGTATACGTACAACAGCATCATGAATACTGATACAGAGAGATAAAGGGCTCTCTTATATTCCAGGATGGTTGGCTGTAGAAAGATGAAGCACCCCCAATGTGCAACATCTCCTCAGCTAGTTCCTTGATTCAAACATTTCATCAACACGTCCGCTCAACATGTCAAACAGGAACAGTAAGCTCCACTATCCATACTCATTGTACCGTGTTTTTGTTTTTCCGGGGAATGCTTTCCTTCCTCCTTGTTCCATCTCAAAACCTGAATTGCCATATGGCAGCAACATGTAACTGAAGGAATCGCAGAAGAGAAATGACGTGCAACTCCTTTTCAGGGTTAATTGCATGTAGAGCAAATACGTGTGTGGGGCCAAAGAATCACAGAGGCACAATCCCTGTCCAACAGAAGCACTTTTTGTTTAGCTCCCTCTCAGTCCCTCTGCGCATGTTTTGAATCATAGTGTGGGTCAGGATAGAAGGAGCTGCTGTGAAGCCACCTCCCAGCCTTAGGGCGCGTTTGAAGAGTTATAGCCTACCCCTCCGCTTCAAAAGTAGGAGTTTTCCCATCATTGATGCAGGTGAAGAACAAAGGAAATATGCTATGATATGAAACAAGCCATTATACATGATTGCTAGTACCTTCCATAATGTCAGAGTTTTAATGCCATAAGAGTATTAAAAGCTTTGGAATGCACAAAGATTCTAATTTATGATTAGGTTCCATTTAAATATTAGATAACTAAACTAGGAAAGAGCAACCCTGCCGCTACAATGTCAAGCCATCATCAGAAACAGTATACTGGGCTACATATACGGCATGTTCAAGAATGGTCATATTTACAACCTAACCATGCATCTCACAGACAGACACCCACCTACTGCACTGGACAGTGAATTTATAAAAATGGGTGTGTTTGCACATCAGAGAACCCACCCTGATAAGCCACAGTGGACTGTTTTTTCTGTGAATAACCCACAGTAAGTCTGACAGATGATCAGGCTTACCATGGATTGCTTGTTCCCTCCCACCCCCTTGGTCCTTCAGATGGTATCCCAAGTTTTTTTTTCCCCTTTTCCACCATGACTGACAGCTGTTTTTGGTTCCTTACAGCCTTTTTTTCCATTTTAAACATTTTTCCCCAGAAAATGCAAAATCACAAGCTTTTGTGATCTGTGTTATGACAGCCCATTCAAGTTGCAGAATGCCTGCAGTTCTGCTAGTGCAGGCAAGTTAATTAACAATAACAGTAACAATAATACAAACCTCCCTGAGCAAATATTTTAATGTAAATGAATTTTTAGAGTTCTGTCAGTCACTGTTCCCCACAAAGTGCCATTTGGACACTTCAAAGGGACTGTTGGTAATTATCAAAACATGGATTATGGAAAGTCATCTAGCTGCCTTTTGTGATCTTAAAGAAAAACTAAATGCAAAATAGCTGTGAGGAGCTGAAAAGCTGATGTGGGAAGGGCAAAATGTTTGTGGGTGCTTGTGAAGTGGCTGCTCTGGTGGTGGTCAGGGTGCATTCAAGAAGTTTGTGGGTACAATTTTGTGCTGCTCTTGCCAAGCGAATCACTGTCTGTTGAACTCTACATTCAGTGGGACTGATTGTAGTCAGATGACATGACAACACACAATGGATAAAAAAACCCCTAATGCAGTCCTGCAGTTCTCAGGGTGGCTTTTCTTGGGGAAAAAATGAAAAGCCAGCATGAATAAACCAGGCTGGGTTCTTCATGTCAGGATCATTACAGCAAAAAGAAATCTGAACTGAATTTCTCCTATAAGAGACCTATGGAGACAGAAAATCAGACTACAGCCAATATAAACATTCAACTAGCATACCATAAGCACACAAGGTTCAGAAGTTATATTATACAGATGAGTGGAGTTTTCACCTAGTACCCTGAATTTGTTAATCTATTAGCAGCACTTAGAATGTGACAAGGTACCACAGATCTTTGGATCTTATGGATGCAGAAAGACAAACCAGCTCTCTCAAGTTACAGTCTCCCCAGATGGATTCTTCTGATTCAGAGGAGGAGGCAGGAGGGCAGGGGCGGGTGGGGGGGGGGGGCATTGACCTGGCAGTTTCAAGATTACAAAGTGAAGTTACTCAGACAGTGTGTGAGAACCAGCCCACCTTGGGAAAGGAGGAGGCCATTTGAGAGCAGGGTGGGATGGAGATTGAGGGGCATTTCCTCAGCCCTGTAAGGAGACAACAGCTAGAAGCCAGCTGTCTAGCCCTCAGCAGTGACAGCCACCCTGAGAGTGAAGTCAGAAAGGGAGGGAAGGGGAGATGAGCTCTGCACATGGGCAGACACTACTCACACATCTCAAGAGATTGTTGCTTTGATTTATGCTGTTTTGTAACCTGAAGAGCTCAAAGAAAAGGTTTCATCTAAGTCATCTGCAGAGAGAATCTAGAGGAAGAGAACTACCCTCAAAAGCAACCTCTCACAAGGGTCTAGGAAAAATGCCTCATGTATTACCACCAAAGAAAAACACTGATGGCAGAAACTACAGAGATGGAAACAAGGGGAGGAAAAAAAGGATATTTATGGGAGAATCCAACGCCAGCACAATGTTGTGTTTTAAAGACAGATCTTTCTTTTGGAGAAGGGGGATGGTGCATTTTCTGACAATGTTCTTTATACCAGTGACTCAATAATCAAAGCTTATTATTATAGTGCAGCCTCACTAGGCATGACTCCAAGCACTAGAAGAAGGTCCTTTTCATCTGTTTAGGAACAAATCCATCCAAACAGTTCTTAGAGGGGAAAACAAAGCAACATTTGAACATATTCTGGCTAATCCAATGCATGGTGCACTGCAGATGTTGATGGGGGTGGAGTGGGCAGAAACTTCCTTTGAGGGAAATATGCAGAATTAAAAGTGAAATTTTCACCAGTTTATATGCTTTCCCCAAACTCCTTTCAATAACTGGTAATTACTGAAAAGCTGGACTTAATTTTCTGCTACTCTGAGCAGTAGATGTTGTGGGTTGTACTAAGGATGGCTGCAGAAACCACACAATCAACTATTAACAAGAAACAAATGTGTTTTCAGAGCAATTGCCTGTTTCAGAAATACAAAGAATAGATGTCATAGCTTTATCATCTCATCGTGAGTTTTAGGAAATATGTACTGAAATCAAGGGAATACTTGTTTTTCCCTCTAAGAACTGTTTGGATATGATTTGTTCCTAAACAGATGAAAAGGACTTCTTCCAGGGCTTTGAGTTTTGTGATTAATGTCCAGCTTATCCTTATGTTTATTTGTATTGTGTCACATGAGAACTCTTAGTAACATTTCCTAAAGTAAGCAGGACACTATCAGAAAAGAATCCCTGGAATCTAGAAAGAAACAGGTTTCCCAGAGGAGTCCAAAGCATACACAGTACAAATGATGCTAAGCACTATGGACAACTTCAAAACTTCAGAATGAATCAAAGGGTTGAAACCAACTGCATGGTTTTGTTGCAAGTAACTAAAATGTAAGAACTATTATAAAGCACCTTACACCCTGAAAAGTACTTTCAAAAGTATAGTGCATTTTCTTGCATGGCTGAAAGAAGAAGCAACTGTCCCCAGGCAAACACTTTGGTGAATGAACAAGAAAGTCATGCATGCATCTACCCTAACATATATGCAGGGAAGCTGGCTCCCCATGTAACTGTTCCTTATCTTTCCCATGTCTTAGGTATCAGAAGATTTGTTTAAGACTAGGATACAGATACACCTCAGTGGCACACAGGAGCTTTCAGTTCCAACTCCACCAGCCCCCATCAGCATGGCCATGGTCAGAAATGCTGGAAACTGTAGTCCAATACATCTGGAGGAGGTTGGAGGAGTCTGCCCTGCATCCTGTGTAAGGATTTCCACCGAATATCCCTTGAGGTCCAATCCCAGTTTTGCAGCCCACTGCCCACTTGGCACTTCTTCCTTCAGCCATGTTGCCTTCTCACGTCCCTGCACCAGCGCTGCTTCCTTTTATGATAATTCGGTATGATGTTTAAACCAGAAAACTCATCCGCTGTTCTCCTTGGTAGTTACCCCAGTTCTAAAATGTCTAAGACTGCCCTAGCAAGTAATTACAACACTCATGAAAATTGTATAACACTCCATGGCCTCACAGGAAACCAGCCAGTGGTGAGACTTGCATAAAAGAGAAACGTTTGCCCTATCTTCTGTACATGAATGGATATTTTATCTTTTCACTCAGTTTGAGAGATTTTTTAAAAAATAGACCTAATGTCTAAACAACATAGCCATCTGGCCCCAATGACCCCGCTGAGCCTTTTGTGACTGGTTCTTCCTAGCCTTCCATTATTACCATATGCCTTCGTTCTGTTCTCCAAAGCCACTAACTGGTCGTTTTATATTCCCCAGTTCTTACAATAAGAGAAAAAATATTTCCCTAGAGGAGTTTATAACTGTCATATAGAAAGCAACCTGCCAAACTTTCCCTGTCACATAGCTATTAAAGCATATTAAGAACTAACAAAGATGGAAGGTGATATGCAACCATTTTAAATAAATTACACAGAGGCATCCGACAGGCCAAGAGTTGGCAACTAACTAGACATGCAAGGGAAAAGATAGAATCTTTGTATGCCCTGGTTAATATGACAGTATTCTATGAGTCAGAAATTAAGAGTAGAAAGTCAGATAAATATTTTCTTGAAGATAAAGTAAACAATAATGACATCAGGAAATATCATTTTATTGTGCAAAACAGACATGAACAAGATAGTGTAGTCTGGTGATTCCGACTCATTAAGGGTTTTAAATATACTGATACAATGATCTGAAATTAATTCTGGTATGCTTTTTGATGAATGCTAAAGCAAGATTTAGAATAGCCTACTGAGCATATATATTGTCAGATAGTTCTATGCATAGGGTGGCACAGGAATATTCATCCACGTGCGCACACATGTTTCTGGGTATCAACTGAATTGCCCTGCCCCACAAATCTGACCATGAAGAGGCAGTGGGACTCCCACAATCCCCTCTGGAGCTTCCAGGGTCCCATCTCTTTGTCATCCTCCAGCTTAACCAAGAAATGAACCCTAGGACAGCACCTATAGAGAGCAGCTGTCTTGCCACTCGTCCTCAGCTCCCATGCTATCACCCTACTTCTCAGCCCCACAAGGTGCTCAGGTTTTCCTGTTCTCCTCCACCCTACTCCCTGCTGGGTTTAGCAGGTGCCCACTGGGTCCCTTTGTTTCCTTTACTTTTTAAACATGAATTTGAACAGAGCACCTACCTGACTAAACATTAAAAAAGGAAAGGAGAAAAGGATGCTGAGTGGACACTGGCTTCCAGCACTGATGTGTTACGTGCACTGGGTGTGAATGATACACATCCAATGATGCCAATGCTTCCCATAATCTGCATTGTTGACTTTTCTGGAGGCCATGGAGGGGGCTACCAGGCCACAGGGTCCTAGGCATGGACCCCAAAGTCCAGCCTTAATAGAGTCATTCTCTCGATCTTCAGTGCCAATCACTGAATTCAGCTGGACAGAAAAATCTGACAAGAATCCTCCCTTTTTTCCCTCTGTGGCTCTGTGATTCTTTTCTCTCTGCACCCTTCACCTCTCTCATTTAGATGCCTGGAATGGTCTTTCTATGGTCCAAAGCACACCACCTCTCCGAACCTGAGAGAAGACACATTTCCCTTGCTGTCTCAACTCCACCACTAGTCCACAGTGCCACTTCTCACTTGCCCTCTTTCTCTTTCTGTTTACCTGTACTCAGGGCCCTCTGCAGACCTAAGTTACTCCTATGTGATCAGAACCCATCAGATCCAGAGCTGGCTTATTTCTAACACACCTGCAAATTCTCTTTGCACTGCAATGATAACCATCACTTTGTACACACTCAGCAAGATTTCAGAATTAGACTGACTTCCCTTAAAAAAAATGTATCCATCAGGCTGGCTGGGAATGATGGGAGATCTACTCTAACAGAAGAGGAAACCACACCGGGGAATTATGCTGGATTCCATGGTCAAAAACTCTTTACAAGTTTGTGTTCCAAACTTTTGGGGCCACAGTAGCTGTGGTCACACTGTGATAACACTAAATTTGTTTTGTAAATCCCTGGTACCATTTCCCCATCACCAGTGATGGTCACACTAAATACTGTCGTCATTCAAATTCCGTAGCACTTGGTAATGTAAACACCAAGCTAACAGTAGTGAAATGCCAGCTGTTGTTAAAAACTATTGCAGCAAAAATGTTCCTTCATATAAGATCTGACATCATGGGAGCTAAATATATTAAGGGCAAGGGAAAATTTCCATACTCCCACACCTTCTGTTCACCCTTTTGGCTTGGAACAGCATATTAAGTTATTATTTAAACTTTAAGTAAGTAGTATTTATCTCAGAAGTAACTCTGATCGAGACGAGGTCACAGGTGTACGTGCTCTTATTTAGGGATACATACAGGGGACTCCATCCAGCGTCACATGGATGAGCTTCTGTTCAACAAAAGGTCCTTTCCGTCTTCAGCTCCCTCTAGACCTCACATGCCCCCAGTCTGATTTGGAAACAGATTTTGCAGGCACATGGAGGTGGAGGGTGCCAGAACAGGGAGAATCCATCCTGCCAGGAGTGTCTATTTGGCTGACAGGCAGATACCATCTAAAGTAACCCATAATCTTTAACAGAGCACAGTTATTCTTTAACTACATTCAAACATTCTCTTGGTTCACAGAAAATGACTGCTGAAGGACAGAAACAGACTAAATTGTTTCCCTTGCAGTGGGAAGTTCACACATGACAATGCATCCTGCAAATAAACTATGCACTGTGGACTGTTCACAGAACAGCCCACGATGCACCTGACAGATGATCAAGTTCACTGTGGCTTGTTCTCCCCCTACTTCATTAGTTCTCCAGCTGGTATCCCAGTGTTTCTCTCAGCACAACCCATCCTGTCACCTCATCTCGATTCCAATCATAACCCCTTTTCATTTTTCCATGGACTTTCCAAAAAATACAAGTAAAGTTTTTGAGGCTCCAAAATGTAGTCAAATACCTTCATTTTTTATCATTATTGTTGTTATTTTGTCAATCTTTCTCAATTATGCAAATGCACTCTGCCTTTCCAGGATATGCAGCTTATTACCTTGTTATACAGCTGTCAAACAATAATCAAGTGATACTGTGTATAGGCAAAATTACGAACAGTTGACAGCTGTCTAGCCTAAAGAAAAATACATAAGTAAGCAGTAAGCTGTATATCTCCAAGATAATCCTCTGGGTTTTAAATGCTGAACTGACACTTCTCAGTGCCTTCCACTTATGGGAATAAAAGATCTTCCAACCACCTCCTTTTTAGCTCCTTTTTCGAGCCACATACTGTGGTTCTTTGATATCCAACAAAAACCCTGATAGATGGATGGGCCAGAATAAATATTGCCACCCTGTATGAAGCAGTCCAGATTTGGAGGGCACAACAACTCTGGTTACCCATGATGGGTTGTCCTAGCATGCAAAACCAATCAATGTATCTGTACCTCTATATGGGTTATACCCAGTATTGGCCTGATTTTATTTCAATGGGTCCAATAAAATATTGGATACAACCCTGCGTACATGTGTGTGTGTGTGTGGAGAGAGAGAATGTTAACTGAGAAGCCATTCATATGATTAAACTGGCATAGTGAGCCTGTGGCTTAAGTGGGTTTGACCCACGGCTGCAATATACTAAAGCACTTTTGTGCGCCCGTCTCAGTATTCAACCTATATTTAAAATGCCAGCGGTCACATAATTTTCAGCACCAGGTCAGTAGACACAGGCTACATGGTGAGCTGTGTTCATGTGGCGAAAGAGCCAGACAAATGGTCCCAACACACACAAGGACTAGGCCTGGATCTGCTCAACCCGTGCCTTTCACCGCACCAGTTAGGCTGTGTCACATGAATAGATCAAGACACATAAATGACTCTGAGAACAGAAATAGAAAGATGGGTGAATTAATTCTGAATAAAGCTTTATGTGCCTGGCAAAGCCCTGGGTGTGAACAGTGCAAGGGTGAGATACTTATTTCCAGGGACTACCTGCCAAAAGAGTATTGCCAAAACACCTATCTGTTACAGCCCTTAGGTATTACTGGCTGGGACAGCTGCAGCATGTATTGGCTAATTACCAACTTAAGAACGAAGGAAACAAGAAACAACAGAAGGTGTTAATAAATGGCCTCAGTACTCTGTCTTCCAAAACAAGTGCTGAACAAGAAATACATACTATCAGCTTTCCCAAGGACCAGCACAGCAGTTTACTTTCAAGCAGGAAGTATGTTGCATTCTGTGTGTCATGGGAGACACACTGGAGGCCTTCCAGTACTAAAGGCAATGGAAGTGCTCTGGACCCAAGTTCTAGTGCGAGGAAGCAACTTAGCATGCACTGAAGATAGCAGCACTTTTGAACATGTGCAGAGGGGACTTGCAGAGTGCATGTTCTACACTGGTGCATAAATGCAACCAGATTGCACCATACTGGAATTAGATTTAGGAGTATCTAACTTCAAGGGTGTATTTCTAGGTGAGCTCTTACTCTGTTGATGCTATTGCTTATCTATACCATCTCCACTGACACAAAAGCCAAGCACTTCTTCACACATAATGCTTTCTGGGTACAGGTACTTAAGGTAGCCTCTCTCTACTCGATACTTTCCAGATGTGCTGGACTACTATATACTGGCTAGAGCTGCAGTCCACCACATCTGGAGTGCACCAGGTTGGGATCTTGCAGATGCATACCTAAAAATGTAAAGTGAGACAAACACAGGTACCATGCAAGTGTGCATGTCAAGATGCTGGGAACAGCTGCAGCACCTTAGTGGGTGAACAAATGGTAACCAACCTAGCTTGGCTTCTGTGTAATGTTCCAAATGGTTCTCCAGTCATCGTTTGAATTACAAACCAAGGGAAAGCCACATTTGATGTACTATCATTGCCTTTCAGACACAAATATTGTCAAGTGGTGTTTAAGGATCACTTGCACAGATAAAGAGCTTCTTATGTACAACATGGTAATGATCCAGGGTAACTACTAATATTTAATATGTGGCTTGCTTGAATCATTGATTCATGCAGATTACACTCTCCACTTCACCATTTCACATGCATGTAGAAGAGTGGCATGAAGAACAGAGGTGGAGACTTCATTCTCGCATCACTCCATCACAGCCTTTCCCAATCCGGAACCTGCCAGATGTACTGAAACACTACACCCAGCAGCAGAAACTGGCAGAGGGCTGCCGGGAGTTGTAGTCCAACACATCTGGTGGGTGCCAGGCTGAGGAAGGCTGCAGTCTTCCCCAACCTAAGCCCTCCAGATGTGTTGGTCTACAGCTCCCTGACTGCTAGCTGGTGATGATGGGAATTCTAGCCCAACACATTTGGAGAGCTCCAGACTGGGACAGGCTGCGTGACCGCCAAGGCGACAACTTGCTACCTTATGGATGGTTCCTCAGAAGTCAGTCCCACTATGTTCAAAGGCACTTTCTCCTAGGTGCGCTGACGGCGCCTGCAAGTCACGGAGCGTTATCCCACCAGACGCCCCGCCGGAAGCAACCCGGACGAGCCACTCACCCGCGTTGTAGAAGCGGTCGAGCACAGCCGTCTCGCCAAAATCCAGTTTGCCAAAGTGCAGCGTCTGCAGGTCGGCGCCGACGGTCTCGCATGCTTCCTTCAGGCTCTGCAGGGCCCCGCTCTCCGCCGCCTGCAGCAGCCCCGGACTCGCCTCATTGATCACGTAAGACACCGTGGTCTTCCTGTTGCTGCCGCCGCCGCCGCCGCTTTTGGCCCGAGCTGCCGTGTCGGCGGCAGGGCAGGCTGAGCCCGTGCCCTCATTCCAAAAGGTGCCGGGCGGCGGCGCGCCTGGGCCGCTCAGGAAACCCCGGGCCATCGCTTCGCCGGCTGCTGGCGCTCTCCTTCCGAGCCCATCCTCGTAGAGCAGCGGGCAGCCGCCGCCAGGAATGCCTGGCGGGCTGGGCACCGAGAAGCTGATGATCCCCCCCTCGCTGCTGTCGCTCATGCCGGCCGCTCGCCGCCGAGTCCTCCGATGACGGGACTTTACGCAGATGCCATGCCGCCGCCGCCTCGGCCGCTTGACCTGCTGTCCTCTGGTGCTGGCCGGTCTTCCCGCAAGGTGCTGCCGAGCTAGAAACGGGGAACGAGAACAGAGCCCTCTTTCGGTTCGATCTCACGCTTCGGTGCCGACGAGAAAGGCGACGGAAACGCGAGTCGCTCCGGTGCCTGCGAAAGCCACCATGGCGCACTCCTCTCCTGAGTTCCACCGGCTCGCCAGCTAGCTCCCTTGCAGAGGCGGGATAGGCTCGGTCTCGCAATCCCTCTTGAATCGGCCCTCCTTTACCAACCCCGCGGGCGCCCGCTTGAGTGCGCAGCTCGCCAGCACGCGCCGACTTCGGCCCGGCAGATCTTTTTGCAGACGGAGACGAGAACAGACAGAAGCCCAGCCACTTGTTGCATTGCTACCGCTTGAAACCCCGCAAACGGCTAGCAGCCTCCCGAGGCGAAGCCCCGCCTCTCACGCTCAGCCACGCCCCCTGGCTAGTAGTAGAAAGAACTGCGCATTCCGGCGCTGGTAATAAACATTAAGACGAGTGCCAAGTTTCGTCAGAAGTCGAGCAGCGTCCAACGTGGAAAGGGCTCCTGCATCATGAAGCGCCCTCTGCTGAGCACACTGCCAGCTTTTTGTTTCTGCTCGTAGGCGCAATCCTATACATGTTTAGACAGGTACAGGATTGCACCTTAAGTGGGCAGGGCAAGAACTTCTGCAATGTCTGCATTTTCTTTTATGTTTTCCATTCTTAGTAGCTGTTTCCGTGTATAATTTATTATTTTCTTGCTGAAAGCAGACAAGATTATGTTTACTGCTGAAATAATGGAATGAAATTTAAGCACTTCTAGGAATTCTTGCTCCATCGTAGGCCCTTTCACATGCATCCCGTTTGGAACTTGTTGTCCTTTATCAGGGTGGGAACGAGGCCCAGTTTCATGTGACCCTCAGCCTAATTTCAAATTTCTTGGCAAGGGCATACTTCAGGCTTCTCTCTGTCCATTCTCTGGCAGAAGAAAAAAGAAAGTGGCAGAAGTTAGAGAAAGCAGGAACAGCACAAAACAGTCCATTGGGCACCACTCACTCCTAGCTCTGGCCAGATTATGCACCGTCCCCTGACATGAAGCCCGATAGATTGCACACACGGAAATGCAGCAAAAGAAAGTCCACGCCTCCTAAATATTCTGGCATATATGACTTTTTTATTTTGGTTTGAATGTAGCCACGGATTAACCCCTTTGGAGAAAGGTTGTAGCTCAGTCGTAAAGCACATGCCTTGCATGCATAGTGGCTAGGAGAAGCCTCTGCAGAAAACCCTGGAAAGATCATGCCAGTCAGTGCATGTAGATGATATCTAGGTGGTCAATGATCCGACTCAGCCTATGGGGGTTCTTCAGAAGGGTGAAAACTAATGTGTGTCTGGCTGCAGCATGAGGAGAGTGGCATATGGTAAGACTACAGAGACCTTATTCCTGACCTGACTGCTAAGCAACTGGAATCTCCTGCTTCCAAACAAACCCAAAGTAAAAGCAGCAGCAAAATAAAATTTTGCAAAGATCTAATACACTAAAAAGTAGTTCTTCGATGGTCTAGGAGAATAAAAAAAGATTGTCACCCGAAAGGACCACAACATACTTGCCAGGGGAGACCCTCTGGTAAGGGAATTCTACAATCTGGGTGTACAGGTTTTTTAAAGTGTTAAACTGTTTTATATTTTTGTATATTGATATTTTGGATTGGTGAAAAATGAGAGGTAGAGCTGGGTATCATCAGCGTACTGATGATTCTGCAGCCCACACCTCCTGATGACCTCTCCCAGCGGTTTCATGTAGATGTTGAACAGCAAGGGGGACAAAATGGACCCCTGCGGAACTCCATGGCATAATTGCCATGGCGCAGAGCCACAGTCCCCCAGCACCACCTTCTGAAATTGGCCGTTGAGATAGGAGCGGAACCACTGCCATGCAGTGCCTCCAACTCCCAATTCCGCTAGCCTATTCAGAAGGATACCATGGTCGATGGTATCGAAAGCTGCTGAGAGGTCCAGGAAACTAACAGGGACGCACTCCCCGTCTCTCTCCCTGCACAGGTCATCGTACAGGGCGACCAAGGCAGATTCAGTGCCGTACCCGGATCTGAAGCTGGACTGAAATGGGTCCAGATAATCAGTTTCACCCAAGAGTGCTTGGAGTTGTCCTGCCACCACCCGCTCTAGCACCTTGCCCAGGAACGGGATGTTGGCCACTGGTCTATAATTGGCGGCCACCTCTGGATCCAGGGATGCCTTCTTTAGGACTGGCTGGACTACCGCCTCCTTTAAAGGGGCAGGTACCCGACCATCTCTTAAAGAGGCGTTGACCACCTCCAGGATCCAGGTCCCAATCCCGTCCTTGGCTTTCTTAAGTAGCCAAGATGGGCATGGGTCTAGTAAGCAGGTGGAAGGGCGTACTTGTCCAAGCACCTTGTCCACATCATCAGGCCGCAACAACTGAAATTCATCCATTAATTGTGGACTTGACGGCGTCGTTGGCATATCCCCAGTAGAATCTGGTTCAATAGTAGAGTCAAGCTCATGACGAATCTGAGCAATTTTCTCCCTGAAATGCGTGGCAAAGTCGTCACAGCGGGCCTTCGAGAGTGCGAGGGTGGCACGAGATCTTTCTTTTGGCCCGGATGTATCATTCCCTGCACCACCCAAAAGAGCTCCGCAGGACGGCATTGTGAGGAGGCAATGGAAGCGGAGAAGAATTTCTTCTTCGCCGCCCTCACCACCACAGCATAGGCCCGATAGTGGGCTCTTAAGTGTGTTCGGTCAGATTCACCCTGTGATCTCCTCCACCTATGTTCTAGACATCTCCCAACCTGCTTCATTGCCTGTAATTCAGGTGTATACCAAGGAGATGAACGGGCTCTGCTAGGTGGGAGAGGATGCTTGGGAGCGATCGTGTCAATAGCCCTGGTCATCTCCCCATTCCACAGTTCAACCAGGGCATCGAAAGGATCAACAGACTTGTCAACCGGAAAATCCCCCAGAGCTTTCAGGAATCCATCAGGATCCATCTGGTTCCGGGGGCAGACCAATACAATCTGGTCCACACCCTTACAGAGGGAAAGGCCGCTCTCGAGCTCAAACCTTATGAGGAAGTGATCTGACCATGACAAGGGCGTCAAACTTAAATTCCTCACCCTCAGATCACCCTCTTTGCACACATACACACTTTCTCTAAACCTATCTGACAAACAGCCATTATACCTCTCTGGCCAATGGATGGGGCCACTGTGTGAGGGCAACTGGAGCAAAATATTTTTCCTATAAAGGAGGGAGGAAGAAAGCTTCCTGCAGTTATTGCCTGTTTGGCCAATGGATAGACCAGGCTGGCCTCCTCCATGGTCTTTACCATGATGCTCCTTCCATGATAGATTAATTCAATTTTAAGATGCCACACCTTTCCCCCCTCCTGCAATACACACAGCTCCAAGTGATATTTTTACAAGTAGATCTTGGCTGCCATCTGCTGTTTCTATGATTGGATTCCTCACCACCATCTTTAGGATGCTGTTTCATCTGAAAAGGGTACAGGTATATTTTTTCTGGGTTTTCAAACTAAACATTAAGTATCTTCATTCACTTTTTAACGATGGGTATATTCATGATTTACAACCTTTATTCTAAGGACAGAAATACTTCTGTTTGCTAGCTGGACCTTTAGGATTAAGTTTATTATGTATCTGAATTGTATTCCACTCTTCTACTAAAAAATGGTGCTCAAGTCAGCTTATTATCATGAACAAAAGTTGATTCAAACAATAAACACATGCATTAAAGCACAATTAAAAACAGAGCAAAACCAAAATAAAATAGCATCCAAATCAATAGACCTGCTTACAAGTCAAAGGTCTGATTGAATAAAAAGGTCTTTGCCTCCTAGCAAGGACAACAATGAGGGAAACACCCCTATCTCCCTCAGCTGGGAGTTCCCCAGCCTAGGTGCCACCACCCAGAAGAAATTCCTTCCTGCTGCCACCAAATGTGCCTCTGAAGGCAGAATTCTTGAAAGAAAGGCCTCTTCTAAAGATCTTAAGACTCTGGCAGCTCTTGTTGGAAAAGGCAGTTTCAGGTAGCTTAGTCACAAATGGATAGGACTTTACAGGTCAGAATCCACATGTTGAATTCGGCCTGGAAACAGAACAAGGGTATTCTGTTCCCATGTGTTCCCAGTAACTGGCCCTGATCAACAGTCTATCTGCAAGTAATGAATTTATTCAATTTGGTAATTGTATTTATCATTCATTCATTCATTCATTCATTCATTCATTCATTTAACAGTAACAACAGTTTGACAATGGAAGCAATTGCTTGGTGGGGGTGGAAGTTGCTTTCTTGTTGCTATCTAGCTCTGAATTTCTTGCAACAAACTACTCTGATAGTTTTCAGGGCCCTACCACTCAAGGAATCTATGAAACTGTATCGCACTATGCTGGCATCTCACTCAGCCTCTCATGAAGTCCAAGATTGCATACAAACTTAAGTAAACATTACATAAACATGGATGCTTACAAAATGGCATTAGAGGAATTTGTTGCTCATTACCTGTAATGCCATGGGCACTAGCTAATAGATGCTCATGACATTGCATTCCGTATTGCAAAAGACATGAAATGGCAGGATAGGAACTTAATATTGTCTATATGAAATAGGCTCTGATCTTGAGGCTGAGAAATGACAAAGGGAGTTAGGTGCTCCTTTCTGACTGCTTTCTCTCAGGACTACTGAGGAGCCACAAAAGAGCTAATAACTTTCTGGAGATTCAGGAAACTGCTGAAAGGGGAAGAGCAATGACATGTGCTCAACGTTTAATAGTGGGAGGATGACATTGCCAAATGAGAGCTATATTGGGTCCTTCTGCCTGCTCCAGCCCACTTCAGAATGCTTCATTCTTTAAAAAACTTTGCTTGGTGCTGCTGCCTTGCACAAATAGGTCCTCATTTCTTGTGCAATTATTTTTCTCTGGTCCTTGAAATAGTGCACAGATTAGTCGGTATACAATCTCACCTTGTCAATTTCCTTGTCTTTCACCTGTTTTACTTCCCTGCTCCCTTTGACAACAGTAATATACAAGGAAAGTGAGACTGCACATAGCAGACAGCAGAATCTGTGCTCTTTTGTGGATGATTGGAAGGAAATACTAGGAAAAAAAGAAACACAGCTCCATTTGCACATTCCCAAAGCACCTAAAAAGAAAACGAAAACCTGGTTAAGGAGTGACAGACCTTCCAAAGCACTCTTTGGGCTTTGGTAGAGGGACATCCAGGGTGAGAGAGGCTGGCAAGAACATGTAGATCTGCAGAGGCTTTTTTTGCTCTGTAGTTGTTTGGCAGAATTCACCGTTTGGCTGTCATAACAAGCCGCCCCGACAACAAACTAACCTCAACAACCGTCCCATAAGCTGTGGACCCCCCGAGTGACTTGTTTACAAAAAAGAGCCCACGCTGAATAATCTGCACCAGGTTTGCTGCTGACACTAAAATGGCTCACAACCCATTATGACTTGCCACAACATGTGAACCCAATCTTTGTGTGTGAATCATGCATATAGCTGAATATGCAATACTAAATAGGCCATTTTTCCAGCCCTACCTGGAAGGTCAGGGACCTTCCACATACCAGGGAGATGCCCTTAGCCATGGCCTCTCCCAGTCATAGTGATGAAAGACTATCAAGCTTCCACACAGGAACCCTGATTGATTCTCCTGTGCGTTGAGACACATGTTAGTGGGTGTGCAGAGACCTTTTCCTCATTGGGCAGGCGTCTGTTTCTGCTGTAGGTAGGCATGCAGCAGTGGCATGGGGGGGAGGAGGGGGGATGTGACCCTGTAAGCCCCACCTCACCTATTCTTTCAGTGCAAGCGATGATTCATGTGATCTAGCACATGAGGAAGCATTGTAGCTGTCTTCCTCAGCTGTTTCTCATCTCTCTTAATGATCTCAGACACATCACTCAAGACTCAGTTTAAAGGGATTCAGGGCTTCCCATTCTCTGTTCACTGTCTTTTCTAGCTCATTTCCTCAAAAAAGGAATCAGCCTGCAATTTCCCAAACAAAGTGAGAGGAAAGGAGTCTTTCTCTCCCATACAGTGTCACTGGAACTCTATAAGCTGTAAAGCAACGAGGGAACACACACATCCCATCTTGGGACACCTGATAGACCACAGGAGAAAACCCACCACTATTAGGGCATCCAGCACACTCTTTCTTAGGATTTGCTTGAAACCCTCAGCCTACGGAGGAACTGTGAGTGCACTTCCTCCAAAGAAACAGACACCAAAATTATTGCTGTACTAAGTTAAGCTAAATTATCCTAGATTTACATAAAAGACTGCAAAATATATTTCTCTTATATAGAAGCTGTGCTTATTCTGATTCTTATTCATGTAAGTTTCTTACATCTAGCAACACTCCTGTGAGCTTTAGGGCTTCCCAGTGATTTGCTCTTCGGGATTCTGAAGCATACTATATAATCTTCCCAATGTGTTTCAGTTCCTATTTCTGGGATCAGGAGTAAGAACTGGTCTAAAGTAAGTATGGTCTAAATCCTCCCTCCCCCCCCCTTTGTTTTAATTACATAGGTTCAGCCTAAATATATTTTAGAACTGATTACATTTAAAAACCTATGCCTTTTTTTCAGTAGCCAAGCCACAATCAAAATTCCCAGTACACTTCAAGAGTATAGTATAAGTCCCCTGTTAAAGATCTCTGTGTGAGAAACATGATCTGGATCTATTTTTCAATTGGTGAAAAAAGATCTACATCTGTAATATCTTGTGTATGTGCATAAAGCATTTTTGATAAACCCTGATACACAAAGAGTACATAGCTATATGCTCAAATCTGCTTTTTATACAAACTGCTTAATAGTTATGTAACCCCTTGGCAAAAATCTCATTATTCAAACAGCTTATCTTTCAGCTACCTACACACCACTGCTGAACCTTTCAGGCTTTTTGATAATACCAATGATAATTCATCCATGTGAAAAGCGCTACTGGCTAATACACATTTCCCTGGCCCCTCTATAGCATCATTTTCATTCCATCTTTAATGTTGCAAAAGCATATGCCTTAAAACATTTCAATAACATTTTGCAAGGCGATGACTGATAACACTAAACCAAATGAGTCATTTAATTTCTACCATGCTGATAGTTATTCATATGAGAGGATTGCATAAAAAAGATCTGCAATTCTACATGCACTAACTTTGAAATAAGTCCAATTAAAATCAGTTGAACTTTCTTGAAAAAAGGTTGCAAAGCAGCTCATGAACAAACTTGTAGAACCCCACATCACAAAGTAGTGTTTTACCTCCAAAGATTAAAGAGGTGCTGTTGAATAGATTTTTAAGTCAGTACCTGATCAGAACTGATACTAATATTTTATAATAGCATGAAAGGACTCATCTAAAGTTTTTATTTGTATTTATTTTGACACCACAGATGAATTACTTGAAATCAACTGCAGAGGTCTCCTGTGCTTTAACGAGCCACTAACAAGCAAGTTTCTGTAGTTTGAGCATTTTTATCCTTGTGAACCACTCTTGGATCTGTTTTGATGGGGGAAAATGCTGTATAAAATGTTGATATTGATGTTTGATAGAAAAAGTTGTATAAATGTTGTTATTAAAAATACAAATTCAACAGATGTAGCTTTCTCTACTTCTGTATCTTGATGAAAGAGTTGTTATGCAAAACAGCTGCGAAAATACTTCTCCTCAAGTTAAATAACCAAGACTACTATCAGAGTGAAGAGATACCTTCGTTATTGCAACAGACAGGGAGAGCCAGCTCTATCAGAATCTCTCCAAAGTATAAATACACAAAACATCCCCCTTTAACCCTCAACCTGGCCACCACAGTCCTCCACATTTCCCTCATTGGGTAAGGTACTAGGATGTTACAGTCTTTCTGTCTGCCTACTTCATATCTCCCATCTCATCCCATTACATATATCTACATATATCACATGTGCATTATAATTAGCCCATTGTCTATTCAAGGTGAGTTAATATTCATCAACCTATTAAGCATACTTATAACTACAAGTTCACTAGTTTGCTCCTAACTTCACCTTGCCCTACAACCCCCCCTGTCTCATAAAACTACTGGGAGAATGATATAGGAAGTAGCAAACTTTCTTTCGAGCCAATTATCTTTTTCTCCCCTCCATATTCCTTCAGACAGGCTTCAGGGCTTGGTTGTTTGCCTCACTGTTTCTCAATCACTGAGTTACTTCCTTCACAGTTGTCCACTGTTGAATTTTCCCCTCACGCTTCTTTTAATGGCACTAGAGTCCCACCTACACCTACTATGTTCTTAAAATATGTATATTTCGTATTTGATGAAGCAGGCTATTTGGTCAATGAAAGTTTATGCCAGAATACAGATACAATCCTATGCAGACTTAGATAAAACAAATCCCTACAACTCCCAGCATTCGCCAGCAAACAAGGCTGGCTGGGGAATTCAGGGATTTGTACTTGTTCCGTCTAAATTTTGGATTGTAGCCTCAGTATTTTCTCTGAGGTCAAGTCTCCAAATAAGAAGTGCGGTCCTCAAAGTGTTGTGGAGATTTGTCAGAGTCGCAGGCATCTACGAGCGCTTTTAAGAAATACTTGTTTTCCCTACGCCACCTTTTTTTCCTAGTAGGTGATGGTCATGGGGTCCCGTTTGGCCTTGATCCGCCATTAATCCCCAATAGAAAAAGTACTTTTTTTTTTTTTTTTGCTTCCATAGACTAATACTGCTACCCTCTACATTTTTAAAATTATGTCATTTGTCTCTATGTCTTAGCTTAGAGGGCATAGTTATTTCAAAATATTGGCAGAAAAAGTCTCTAATTAGGCTTGCTTTATGTTTACAGATTAATCCCTATATATTTCGTCCCCGCACATTTAGAATATTCAAGTAATCGCGATCAGAAACCGGAAAGCAACTACAAAGAACCAACGAGACCGTCACCCCATAGTCCTTTCCCGTCTGTCAGAGACCGGCAGCTGCGCAAACGAATATTTTGCCCGGATTTAAGATGGCGGTCGCTTTCCCTCAGTTCCACCCTCCCCACGCCGGCGGAGGCGGGGTTGCGAATACAAGGAGGGGAGCGGGCGCTTTTAAAGCCTCTCGTAGCAGTTGGGGCACTTTTCTGGGTCTCGTCGGAATCCTTCCGAAGCGGGTCTTGAAGCCATGAGCCGCGGTGGAGGTGTGCTAAAGAAGCTCCCAGGAACGCAGGCCTTCCGCCTGCCCGGCCGCCACGGCTACGCAATCGAATTCTCGCCTTACCTGCCTGGGCGTTTGGCCTGTGCTGCCTCGCAGTACTACGGAATTGCAGGTGAAGCGGCGACAGGTGGCGCATGCGTAATGGCGGCGGCGGTAGCAGTAACCGCGGCGTTCAGCTCCCCTATTTCAGTTTCCTTAATCCATTCACTTTGGTTAGAGAATATGTTTTACTAAGGAAACTTTAAGTAAAACGACGACTTCTTTGCATGTTTACACACTTGTTCACTGGGGAAGACTGCATTCCCTTTAGTCACGTTATTTACTTAGAGCATCTTCCACGGATTTCAATGGGGTTTGCCTCCAGATCAGCATAGGATTGTATACTTAGGTTGCATTTTGGCTGCAATTCTGTCACACCTGAGAGTAAATCTCATTGAACTCATTAGGATTTACCTCTAAGTCCATGGGTGGGATCTTATTGTTAATGGGCTTTGCTTCTTGAGTACAAATGCTTAAGATCAGTTTGCAGCTACAGTTCAAACTTCCTCGTGCATTATAAGAAAGTATGTATAATACGCCTACTTTAAAAACGTTTGTCGTGTTAGTCTGTTGCAGAAAAAACGACAGCTTTGTGGCAGCTTAAACACACATTTATTCTGAAATAAACTTTTGCACATACTGCCCCTTTCATAAGATGCATCAAACAACAAGAAAATATGAAGTGGGGCCTGTCTTTTTAAAAGAATCAGTTGTGAAAATGTTTGGATGTTCTTTGTACAGTGTAGACACTATTTACTAAACCACACGTTCAGACCTAAACCATGGCTGAATTTGCTGGAAATCTGACATTTTCACAATTTCAGGATGCTTGTGCTGGTACTTATGTTTTCATGTTCATTTTCTTTGTTAGTGGAAAATAATTTGTATATGCTGACAAAATCTTACCAAGTTCATATTTCTTTAAAAGATCATCCCCCACCACTCCCAACTGTGTAGCCTTTAATAATCTGCTTCCTTTAATTAAGTTTATCAATTTGCAGACATCAAATATTTTTAGAATTGTCACATAAATGTGTGTCTACTGTACTGGCAGAATAGTGAAATCTGCTTCTGAGTAAAATATTCATAGTATTATACATGCTATATAGCAGGGGTGGGCAGACTTACTTAATGGTACAGCCACATACAGTAAATGTCAGATGTTGGAGAGTTGCAAGCAGGCACCTGTGGGTAATGGCAGCGGGCAGCTAGCAACAAGTGAGAACTCATGGTGGTGAATGGCATGCCACACAATAAATTTAAAGAGTTGCATGTTGCTCCTGAGCCTCACTTTGGCCACCCCTACTAAATATAACAAGTATAATTATCATTGGTGTCAATTGTTTTGTCTCAGTATTACCGAGGAGATAGAGATTGGACTCCCTTATCTTGCTTATACCCAACTTCTTTATAGCAAGAATTGGGCACTTGTTATTCCTTTCCTGTAGGAACATGCAGGTGTGTTTTTAAAATTTTATCTGTATAACTGCTTTAGAACACCCTCTCAGTCCCTCTTGCACTAAATCTGGAAAGAATTCAAATAGCAGCATGATTTCTGAGCATAATAGTGCAAAATCACAGTTTTTAAAAAACTATTGATGAAAATGCTAGGAGTTCCATAGAGATCATGCCCATGAACAATTAGGAACTCCTGTACATACATTCCATGCATAAAGCAAGCATGGCCATGATCTTGTATCATTACCATTTGTTTGCGTAGGCCTTGTAAGAGAATGACCTGTTGCGCTGACATGGCTTATCATGAGGCCTCATGGTTATGTAGAATTAAGTTTCTTTATGTTAAGTCCTACAATAAACCAAGTTTATTGTTATACCACTTGATTTATTTAAATTGTGCTTAAGTTCTGTATTCCTTCTGGATTGTGGCATTGTGTGTCTTAGGCTCAAGAGTTATACTTTCCAATTATTTTACTGTTGATCTCTGGTCCCCTTCTTCAGAATCTGACTGCATTTTTACTATGACATGGTTCCACCAACCCAGTATCTAACTCAGAATAGCATTTAGATCCATTAATCTTTGTTGACAGTAAAAGGTTGTAGCTATGGCAGTAGTGGACAACTTGTAGGGCAAAGCAACTGGGTAACCACCAGTTAGCCTTGAAGCTCACTGGGTGAAGATGCTAACTCATTCTCAGTGTAGCCTACTTCACAAGGTTAATTTGAGGATAAAATGGGAGTGATGATTCTGTAAGATAGTTGCCTTGGGGAAAAGACAGAATATAAATATAATTAATAAAAAGTAACAAATAAATGCTCCCATCATCTTTGACCATTGGCATGCTAGCTATTGCTGATGGAAGTTGTAGGCAGGTCCACAAGTTGCTCATTATGTTCTACATAATACTCATTCTGCTTAAAACCATTACTGTGGGGGCAGAAGTGTTTTTAGTATCTGATCCTCAGTTCTACAGTTCTGTTAATCAAGGGATTCATTAAAGCTTGGCACTAAGCAACATATTTTACATATCTTTGGGGAGGGGGCCATAGCCCAGTGGAAGAGCAGATTACTTGTATGTACCAGGACCAATCTCTGATCTCCAGGTAAAAGTATAGGGTAACCTGTATTACCAAAACGTTTCTGAGAATCTAGAGAACCACTGCCAGCCAGAATAGTAGGTACTGTGTTGGACAGAGAATCAATATGATATTAAACTATTTTCTTGCTGTCAAAGAGATGGCTTAGTTTTATTTGCTTGTATTTTAGGTAGTGGAACATTGGTAGTATTGGAACAAAATGAAGCTGGAATTCAACTCTTACGGAGGTAATGTTGTACACTTTATTGACATAAGTGGTTGTCCTATTAATTTGGTATTGTGGAGAGTGTTCTGGGATGCTTTTGTATCGCAAAAGCATCAAATAAAGCTGCACTGGCTAAATTCTTAATAAGTGTGATGAAAACTATAAGAAGAGACTGCAGGGATCCACAATGTCTAGCAAAGATAGTACTGGGATTACCCATTTGGGCTGGAGCCCCAGAGCCTTGGGAAACCATCTGCTTCACCTCCCTGCTATATAAGAACACTTACTGAAAGAAAGTAAAATGAGCACTGATTCTCTTTGTTATACTTGTTCCCTCTGCATTAGCTAGCTTTTTGCTTTTTCCCACATGTACTTCACCTCTTGCTGTCCCCTTGAATCTTTCTGCAGCAATTTTTTCCCTGAAATTTCATCTTTTCCCCGACAATATATTTACAAATAGAAATCTTCTTAGGACTTTTTAAAGGCACACCCCCAACTCTTTAGAACATATACAAATTTGTGCATTTTTTTTGTTTGTTGCCTTGTGGCCCAAATCTTTTTTGTACTTACCAGTACCACTGCTGCCTAGACAACACTTTTGGACTAATACATACATCTTAGGCTACAAGCTTGTAACCATTTTCCTGGAAGTAATCACAGCTAAATGTAATAGGACTTACATATGAGCAGTCATATTGGATAGGAGCCTTAAATTTCATTATTTTAAATCAGGGTTGGGCGAAATGCAGTCCATGAGCCACAGGAAGTCCCTGCCACTCCCCAGCATTGCTCCCCAGAAATACTAATTTGCTACTGCGTAAGTTGTGGAGGTCTCCTGCATAAAAGGATCAGTGGGACTGCCCATACATGGCCAGTCACTGTTAGGTACTGGCCTTTATTGAATGACTTGTACCTATTCATAGTTATAATAGGCTAAAATAAGTAGGTCTCATATGGCCTGAACTTTGACTTTTATTTGCCCTTGTAGATTTCATTTCAAATAACTTCATTTTCAACTTTCATAATTCTAGAGAGGTATTTGAAATATATGATATAAGAAATGTTTCTAAACGTTTAAATTACAGTAGTTTTAAAGAAACAGAATGCTGATAACCCATCATGGTACAAATAACTCCCTGGATTAAGCTGGCTGGCTGGCTGGCTTGTTCCCCTAAGTTACAACACTGTAGGAAGTGTATATAGATTCATAGAATAGTATGGTCAGAAGGGGCCAAGAAGGTAATCAGGTCCAACTTTCTGCTGGTGCAGGATGCCAAGTCACATAATCCCAGTCAGATGACTGTCCAGTTTCACCTTGAATGTCTCTAGTGTGTTAGAGCTCACAAACTGGGCAACTGGTTCCACTGTATTGCTCTGACAGTGAGGAAATTTTCCCTGGTGTCCAGCATGAAACTGGTGTGCTGTAGTTTATTGTTTTGTGTCCTACACTCAGGGTTGAGTGAGGAGAGAGTTTTTCCTTCCTCTTTGTGACAGCCTTTGAGATACTTGTAGAGTGCTATCATATCCCCTCCTAGTCTTCTCTTCTTGAGACTGAACATCATTCTCTCATCATAAGGCTTAGTTTCTGGACCCTGGATCACCTTTGTTGCCCTCCTTTGAACCCTTTCTAGCTTTTCTGCATCTTTTTAAAACCTGGATGCCCAGAACTAAACAAAATATTACAGGTGAGGTGTGACTAATACAGCATGAAGGGAAACTAGTACCTCTCTTGTTCTGGAAGTTATGCTTCTATTTATTCATCTTAAAGTAGCATTTTCCCTTTTTGAGGCTGCATCACATTGCTGACTCATATTTATCTTGTTGTCTATAACAACTCCAAGGTCTTTTTCAGTGCCAAGTATTCCTTATCTTACATCAATGCATTTTTCCCCCCACTAGGTGGAGAACTTGGCATTTGTCCCTGTTGAATTTCATTCTGTTGCTTTCCACCCAGTGCTCTGGTTTGTTTAGGTCACTGTGGACCTTCTTTTTTTTCCAGGGTGTTAGTTCTTCCACCCAGTTTTGAATTGTCTGCAAATTTAATTACTGTTCCCTAGTTTTCCTCATGTAGGTTATTAATAAAGATGGCCCAAAGATTTAGCCTTGTGTTACCCCAGTCATTATCACTCTTTAGCTTGAGAAGGAGCCATTGATGAGCACTCTCTGTGACTGATTTTGTAACCAGTAGTTCTGTTGAGTCCACTTTTTGTAAATTTATCAGGATGTTGTGGGGAACTTTGTTGAATGTTTTGCTAAAGTCTAAATAAATTATGTCCATGGCCTTTCCACTGTCCTTTTGGGAAGTTACTCAGTCAAAAAAATGAGATTAGGTAGGTTTGGCATGACTTACTCTTAAGAAATCTGTGTTGGCTTCTGTTTATCACATTTTCTTCAAGGTGCAGATTGGGTTTTTTAATAATATGCTCCAGTATTTTCCCAGGGATTGATGTTAGACTAACTGTTCTATAGTTCCCTGATTTGTCTTTTTTCCCTTTCTTGTGGATGGGGACAACATCATTTCTTGTTCAGTCATCCAACAGTCCCCATGTTTTACAAGATATCTTGAAGGTTATAGATAGTGGTTCAGAGAGCTCTTCTACCAGTTCCTTTATGACACTAGGATGGAGCTTGTCGGGTCCTGGAGATTTTAACACATTACGCTCATCAAGGTGTTCCTTGACCTTTTGTCTGTTGATCTCAGGCTGCCATTCAACCCTTTTGCCTTGTATTTCCTCGTCTGTACGTAGGTCATATTTTCTCTTGTGGAAGAAGACTGAGCTGAAGTGGGAATGAAGCACTTCTGCTTTTTCCTTGTCATCTGTTATCTTTTCGCTGTCCATGCTGAGTTGTTGAACTTCCCTCGCTCTTGTTTGTCTTTTGTTGTGGACTCAGCTGTAGAACTTAACTCTCTCTCTCTCTCTCTCTCTCTCTCTGTTTTTAGCAAGCCCCTCTCACCTCAGTTCATACCCTGTTTAGCCTTCCTGATCCTTTTCTGTCTGTTTATATTCTTCGTTTGTGGCCTAGTCTTCCTTCCACTTTCTGAACATGTCCTTGTTTGCTTTCAAGTTGTCTCTTAACTTTATGTGGTGTTTTGAAGGCTTCCTCTGTTGTCCTTTACACTTTTTGTTGGAATTAGTTGCTGTTATACTTTGAGACTTTCTTGTTATCAGATTTCCCATCCCTCTTGGACTCCTTTTTCCTTTAGAGTGAGTAGCCTGTGGATTTTACTTAATATTGATCTGAATTTCTTAAAGTTGGCCCTCTTGAAGTCTAGGGTATATGTTTGGCTACAGTTGACTTTTTCCATCTTCATGATTGAGAATTCAAAAATGGCATGGTCACTTTCCCCCAGTGAACCCATGGCTGCTACTCTGTCCACTTGATCTTCTTTGTTGGTAAGTATCAGGTTGACTGTAGCTGTTCTTGTCGTGCTTACCTCCACCTTTGACTGGAGGACGTTATTGGCAACACATATTAGAGGGGCCATGTTTGGCTGAATATGATTCCCGGCATATATTAGAGAAATTGAATTTCACCATGATGACCACGTCATGCCTCCTTAGAAGACTGGCAATTTGTTTTTCGAGAATAACATCCTCAACTTCTCTTTGATTGGGTGGATGGTAAAAGACACCAATGACCTTTTGTTTTTTGCTCTCCTTAATTTGATTCAGATCCTTAGCTGCTCCTCCTGTAATTCATTGTGAGTATACTTTTTTTAATGAATAGTGGAACTCTGTTCATTAAAAATAGAGTTCCACTATTTAATGGAATAGAGGAATAGTGGAATATTCCACTATTTAGTGGAACAGAGTTCCTATTTAATGAATAGTGAAACTCTAGTTCCTATTTTGTTCCTTCTGTTTCTCTTGAAGAGGTTGTATCCATTGATTTTTGAATTTGTTTCATGTAAGTCATCCCTCCAAGTTTAGTTACTGCGATGAGGTCATTGTTGCCCTTGTCTACTTGGAGCTCATGTTCATGTTGTTTACTCCTGACATTGGTGTACAGTTCACTTCACAGGTTTCCTTCTTGTGTTTTTTGGAATACTGTTATTAGTCACAATTTGAGGTTCCCCCCACTCCCACCTTACTGTGGTCCAGATGACACAACAATCCACCATGACTACTTACAAAGTAGGAAAATAAGTCAAGCATTAGGCTTATACAATACTGGACAATGACTGTTGTTTGAGCTCTTGAGAAATATATCTGGTCTTTTATCAAGGATTGAAAATAATGAATTTCCAACCATTGTTTCCTCAAGAAAGTTTGCAAATAAGAGTTTTCACATGGAAAGTTCTTGAAGCAGCTTTTCAAGATAAAGAAGTATTTTTAAAAATACAAAACATGTAATAAACACTACATCTTCAGGTAGCCAAGTTATTTATCTTTTTTTTTTAAAAAAGGGAAAAAAGTCTCGCCCTTTGTAAAAGTGGTATATATGGGAGTTTCCCATCTTCTCCTCATATTATCCCAGTGAATTATTTTAATGTGTTTTTGTGATTGGCCATGAAGTTTAGTAAAGCTTTATGGCTGACCTAGAATTTCAGTCTAGATCTTTCACCCACCCACAATCATTTTCTTCGATAGCACTATACCAGTATCTTTCCAGCACCTCCCCTCAAAAAATTAAACTGAAATCTCGTCGATTTAAATGATGATCAATAAATTAATATGCTTCAATTTATCTTGTATTAATACACTGTTTGCTTTTGGTTTAGTTTTGATTGGAATGATGGCTTGTTCGATGTGACGTGGAGTGAGAACAATGAACACATGTTGGTTACATCCAGCGGGGATGGATCTTTACAAATCTGGGACACAGCAAAACCCACCGGCCCACTGAAGATTTATAAAGAACACACTCAGGAGGTATCATAAACATTGCCCCATTTTTTTTCTTCATCAAATAGTATTTTCAGAAATCCTTAAGCTTGCATCCTAAATTTAATAATCATAAGCATGAACTTTATTGATAGTCTTCTGTATCCACCACTTTTCCTATTATTCAAAGTGTTACAGTAATCATAAAAAAGTTTTTGTGCTCTCTAAACTCTTAACTCTGCTATAAGAGTTTTTTCACCTCCTCTGGAATACAGCAGCCATGAGATTGTGGTGCTCCTATATCATAAGAACTGCCTTGTAAAATGAGTTCTTACTTCATGGCTCTTGTAAAGATAGCTAACATCTTTCCGCAGACTTTGCAGCTATATGGCTTTCACAGAAGTACAATGATTCATAATGTTCTGTTAGCCCACTAATGTCTAAAATATTGCTCAAGAATTATTGTCACTAATTTCTGCAGAGGATAGTATTGATCATATAATTTATTTACCCAGTAGAAAGGAATTACTAACTGCTAGCTATCAGAGATTAGGAAGAAATGTGCTGCCTTGGGAAGACTTCTTCATAAATTCTTCCTGAGTCACAAATTTGTCTTCTTCCTTTAGAAATATCTGAATCTGGTGATTGCTCGGGGCAGTTGAATAGAATAAAATATGGGCTGTTGCAGCCTTTGTGCAGACATCTTATTGATGATGTATACTTTTTTTTAAAAAAAGGAAAGACAATCCATCAAGATTTAGTCTTACATTTTACAGTCCAATGAGATTCTTTTCTATGCAGCGACAGCAGTATTTGGTGTTTGATTGCAGAACAAGAAGGTGCGTCCTTCCCGTTTGCAATAGGGCTGCATGCAGCTCCACCTCCTTTTCTAGGCCAGCAGCAGCCACTGGAACTGCTGCATCTTTGTTTCGGGGTAACCGTCTTGCACAGATGTCATGGAATTGGTTTCAGGGGAAGGGCACCTGGAGTTGTCCCACTGGCATCCCCATTGGCTTTGGAGCACAAGCAGAATGTTTCAACAGCAAGATACGGTCACTAGGGCACACTCCTATGTATGTTTAGACAGGAAAAATGACCTACCTCACCTCCCAATCTCTAGCCAGCGTGTCTGGGAGTTGTAGGTCTTTTTTCTGTATACCCTTAAAATTTTAAGGAATCAAATAGATTGACAGAGATTGGATGCCCCATTGTTGTGGCACAGCTGTTAAAATGCTAGTGCAGGCTGAAACAGTCGGGTAGCAATGGGAGTGTTCCCTGTTAAGACTGTGTGTGTATGACAGAAGACAAAAATGCTATTATGGGAAGGCATACGAAGCTGCATTCATTCTTATACCTGTTCAGCTGTCTTAGGCTGAAATCCAGTGCTGTGCAAGCAGAGGTCTGCTGGTGTAATGGCGCTTTCCCTTGCTCTCCTCTCACCTGCAGGCTTACAGATCTGTTCTGGAGGGTCCCTCGACCCTCTGGAGCAGACTTGGAGGAACTGCAATGGGGAGTGGAAACAACTCTGTCAGCAGTTTCTTTTATGCTGGTATACAGTCAGGGGTTGAACACCACCTATGCCTTTTGCCAAAGACTCCTGGAAATTATAGTTAGGGAAAGTACTGAGATTTCTGGTGCCCATATTAGAACTCTAGAAAATAAACAACTTAAGTCTTAGCATAAAAGGAACTTGGAATTAGCTGAAACTTGCTTATTTCTGCAAACAAGGACACAAATGTTGGCTCATTCACTAGCTTGCCATAATTTGTGCTCACTGCTAATTTCATTCCTCCTCACTTTTATCTTTTACGTGGGGTATGGAGTATCTCTTATCCGATGTTGAGCTCTTAACCAGGCAGAAGTGTGCGAACTCATCTACCCACTCCAAAGCTCAGTGTGATGAAAAGCACTAGAAGACAACAGCTGCTTCACAGCTCAGCATAATAAGCAGTTCCCTCTCCCCTCCCAGACAGTAAAATAACAACAGATAAAAGGACTGAATCATATCCAAAACTCAACGAAATATGAAGTCTGTTTGTTTCCTTCTCTCTAGTTTGTGAGAGGTTTTTTTTAACAATAAAAAAGTCCCCTTATTATTAAAGATGAAAAAGGAGCAAAACTGAACATTACTATTTTTGACTAAAATGTAAAACGATCTATAGCACTGATTACATATGTATTATATATCCCTATATGTTAGTTTATAAAAGAACATACTATTGTTATTAAAATTAATTATATGTAGACCTCAGTAAAGGAATCTCAAGTAGCCATACATTTATCCATTTGTAGATTACACATAAAGGCTACCCTTTCAAAAATTTGTTGGTTAAGGTTTCTTGTGTCATGATTTCTAGAGGCCCGTTTATTAACATGTTAAGACACAGTCCCTGCTGTGAAGGTGATACTATCTTATAATTTGTTACTGATCTTCGGGGAGAGGCCCACTAACTGAGGCAAAACATAATCAGCCATGTATTGGCAGACTCAGAGGGTTCCCAAGGTTTTCAGAAGACCACAAAAAAATTAACCTCCTCTCCCCATGGAGATGGCATATATTCTCTGGATACAGAATATTGTTGCTAAGCAAGGGACAGAAATAGGAATGGGGAAATTAGTTGGAAAAGGAAGGCAGTACATAGATATAAAGAGAAACCTCAGGTAAACGTGTAATACCTGAAATATCTGGATAGAATACTTCTTGGTTTATAAGTGAAAAACTATTTTTAAATTTCCCAACAGATAGACGTGTGAGTGACCAAGAGAAACATATGGTAAAACTCAAGATTTTAGTATAGCTGGGACACGTGTGTCTTCCACTCATTCTTATGTGTACCCAAACTCAAAATGACAAACCTTCCCTAAATCATTAAATGAAAAGAATCCCAATAACAGCCTGAGGGAAACTGAGAACACCCGGTGGGATTGCCATGCAGTTTGGATGTTGGTGCAGAACAGTGGAAGAGAGGCGTGGAGTGGCTGGATCCTTGAACAGAAACACACTGTGCTGCAACATTTTATTGCTGGGCCCCATTTGCTTTTGTATAATGAAAACTGATCATTTTGATCATAGTTTAGGATAATATTTGCCAGATAATATTTCAAGATAATATTTCTTGATTAGAAAACAAAAGAACTGAATGTATTAAACGTGTTAAAAGCATTTGTTTATTTAAATCATCTTTTTCCTTGTTCTTCAGTCCAAAGCGCACTTAGAATAGCTTTCGGATATCACTAGGGAGACAGTTACTGCCCTAATGTTTTCAGTCTGCCACAGTCATTTGTACAGTTCATTTAAACATGCAACAAAAATTCCCGATTGGAAAATGGATATAATAACCTTTTAGTAAACATTGGCAAGTGATGCAATTGGAAAAAAAAGTATTTAGTGTTCAGTCCACCTCTGATTAATGCTCTCGTTAATGCTCATAGTATTTCTGAAACAGTTGTGTGGAATTGAGAGTGTTCTACTTTGCTGTTATATCCTAATGGTCCCAGCCAACCTTAACTTTAATGGTTCTTTGAACAATAAAATGTGATAGAGTGTTACTTCACAGCATGAGGCCATGAATATTATATTTGTTTCTAGAGATTCTTTTATCTTGTCCTTGGATGACCTGTGCCTATACATACAAATATTAACATTAAAGGCAAACTTAAGGTAATCACTTGCCTGGTTGTCTGCATTGTATTTATGCTTCTTCACAAAGTAGAGCAGCGCCAGAGCCAGCTGGTACAAATGAACTTAAAGTTTGTCTCAGTGTTTTTAAAAATGTTTGTGAGGTGGCTTCATGCTCATAATGAGGGGGGGGGGAGCAAGAGAGTATCACTGCAAACCCCTCAAGAATAGCACTTGGCAAACACTTCTTAAGAAGGTACCACAAGCTGCCAGTGTACTGTGAGTAAATATAAAGAGCCCTCCAAATACCTCATGTGTCCAAGGTGAATGTTTAATTGCTTGAATTTGGATATACTGATGTTAAGATGCAAAATTAATATTTTTCAGTCTAGTTAATTGGTAAAATAACTTGTTGACCTGACAGGAAACTAGCCATACCATCCTGAGGAATAACACACTCATGGTTTTTCAGCAGCCTTCCAAGAACAGTGCATTAAAGAGGTTGGCAATTCTGGTATTAGAATTGGAATCATTTGGGGGCTTGTTGCAACCTTTTGGGTGAGATCAGAAGTACACCTTTGGCTTGTGCACTTCTTCTCTTCTGAATAGGGAGAGATGACCATCAGTATTGGGAGATTCAATAGTTACTTGAATTGATAATCCAAATGCTATGAACAAGATACAATATTCTGTATTCAGCTATGTGTGCAATCTCCCTGGTCTGGACATTGCCTTCTGTGTGGAATGAAGGGAGAATGGGAGTGTTGAATGGGAAGTGTATGAACCTAAATATAGCTGGGAAGAGAACAGTGAACATTATCTGGACAGGTGTTTAGAAAGGCACAGGCTCAGGAGATAGCTGTAAAGGGCAACAGAAATAGATCCACTTATGTGGTGCACCAGTGCATGAAGAGCACTTGAAAACAAACCATCAAGAGCTCATTTCAGCCTTCTTGTTAGGACAAGAAACCTAAAGCCCAAGCTATAAATGCAAAATATAACAGCTTCCCATTTCATGTGTCATGCTGTGTAGTTAAATAGATCAGGTATACCCTGAAACTTTATGAACTGGCAACTGCTGTTGTATCATGGCGTTTGAATATTTCAAACCATTTAATTCTCAGGGTTAAAGGAGAATAAACTTTGGGATGAGGGGTGATTGTGCACTTCCAAATTTTGTAAAGTGTTTACATTTTCAATCCCTTAATACCAAATATTCCCATTTGAAATAAAGAAATATTCTAAATACAACAGATAGGGGACAAGGTAACTAAAATGCATTTAATCTTTACAGGTTTACAGTGTTGACTGGAGCCAGACTAGGGGAGAACAGCTAATAGTATCTGGGTCATGGGATCAAACTGCAAAGCTGGTATGTTTCTACTTCTGGTTATCTAAATTGTGTATCAATTTAACATTCAGAATGGAGATCCTCTCAAGCTGTGTTTTTCTATTTGTTCTTTGTTTGAACAGATGCTGCTTTGTTCTCTTTTTTCTCTTTTTTTATTTGTCAAAACTGAGTGTATTAAAATGCAGGATTCAGTTAGTTCTTGCAAGTGTAATGTGCAATGAAATCATTCAGCATCTGGAAGACTTTGCCAGATGTGGTTCTCTATTTAGTAGATAATAATTTGGTTAAAAACTTTTGGATTTTGTTTAAATTGCTCAAATTTAAAGAAGAAAATAAATGTGAATATATTACTGAGTGAAGCAGAATTCCTGGGAAGCAAGAGGTTCAGGAATGCATGAAACCTAACATTCCTACAGGTGCTAAACTAAGGAGTCCTGGCACTATATGGGAAGAGCTGAAAAATAGGAGAACCTTCACTGCTGTTATAGAAGGGATTTTAGGACTGGTCTGGGTGTGCAGCAGAATGAGGTAGGAGAAGCCTGACATGATGGAATAGATTATTCCCCTCAGCTATAGGGATGCCACTTTTGAATGTAAAAAGTGAACACACCTTATAGAAAGGTTCTAGCCCAGCTTGCTCCTTGCTATGCTAATTTTCTACATGGGAGACGGGGCTTTTTACCGGGAAGCATTCAGGAACGTGGTTCCTTACATGTCATCTGGAGTGGTTTAGTCTGTTTTATTGCTCTTATCTCCTTCCCGCGCTCTATATGTAAACCAGGCTTTAGAAGAGACATGTTAAAACATAACAAGTTGCTTAAATTAAAAAGTCTGGTTTTCTTAGGGTTCATTATATTAAATGCCAGGCCTAACATTCTTCCACTGCTTCACTGACAGAGGAATCCTAGTGGTTAGCTTTAGCTGCAAGAGAGGTAGTGGGATAGACTGCAGTGGCACACCAGCTGTTCCTTGTGTGAATTTTGAAATCTTCCATGCCTACAGGCAGAGAAGGCTTGAGGGGTCACATTTCACAGACAAGAAGCATTGCAGAGGTCTTTATCCACTCTGTATTCCCTTACACCTGATTTCCTCTGCAAGTTGTAAATGCTGGAGGAACTCTGGCTATTTCTTTTGTAAAGAAACTGAACTAAGCACAGGTAGGTAATTCCTAATGGCTTTCTTATTAGGGCTGGGAATAGAATGGTATCCCACACAAAGTACAGCCAGCTAAGTGTGTGAGAGTTGCTTATTTCAAGAAAGTCCATCCCTGTTCTCTTTCCTCCAGATGGAATAGGTGCAAGTTCCAAGCTGTGATATATCCCAATTTAAAAAGTTCTAGTCAGAAATAAACCCAGAAATTTAAAGCCCGCTGTGATAAGTATCAGAATGATATTTTTTGCAGCACACAGTGGGTACAGTAGTACCGAAACTGACCTCCAAAATAATGATACAGGAATATTCAAATACTCAGGTCAGAATGTAGAATACTTCACCCAGCAGGTTTGAAAAATGGCAAATCCTCAGATATATAAAAATCTCACAGGTGCTCATTTTTAGCACATTTCAGATTCACATTCCTACACTGAGAAATTGTTTCAATGGAAGACAACACCTTTTTGATTTATTTACAGGGAGTAAAGTGACACCAACTGTCTATGGTGTTTTGTTTTGATTTGTTTTGGGTTTGTTTGTTTATGAAACAAGGGTCCCTGTTCTGAAAAAGACATTTTTCTATCTTCAAACTGGCTCAATATTTTAAAATAATCCAAAGATATTAAAACAAATATGAAGCTTGATCTATACATCTTTACTCAAAAGTAAGCTCCAATTATTTGAATGGGAATTTCCAAGTAAATTATTGGCTAGGTTTGTAGCCTAAGGTTTGAAGAGGTCCATGACTGACAAGAACTGAGTTTAAGAACAGAAGCTAAGCTTTAATGAAACAAAAATTTCTTTGCTTTTTTATTATTCATTCACTACATTTCTGTCCTACTCATAGGCAAAGCTCTCTGGACAGTTCACAACATTAAGGCACCCATCAGAATATTCTGTCCTGTGTATTAAACTCATATGACATGTATAGTAAAAGGGGTACATAAGCTCACTTGAGTGACTCAAATTTAATCTATTGCTTCTAACCATTAGAGCATACAAGCAGCTGTTTATTTGTTTACATTTTATCTAGTGGGATCCTGCAGTGGGACAGTCAGTATGCACTTTTAAAGGCCATGAAGGTGTCATTTATAGTACAATATGGTCTCCTCACATCCCAAGCTGCTTTGCATCTGCCTCAGGTAAGTATTACAGTGTAGTGGCACTCCAAAGGGGGATCTTTCCAGTATATTTTATTGTTTTAAAGGTTTGTCCAGCAGGTGGTGGTATAAATGTACACAAATAGACGATAGAGATGATAGATGTATAGCTATAATTGAAGTGGAGGTTTGGTTGTTATCTTTTAACACCACTGACTTGGTCTCTACATGGATCAGCAATTTTCTCACTTGAGTAAGTCGGTGGCAATTTTTCACATTGACATTTCATTGTGGGTTTTTCTCTCTCTCTCTCTCTCTCTCTCTCTCTCTCTCTCTCTCTCTCTCTCTCATCTTGCTTGTCAGCCTGTATAACAGTGCAAGTGTTTAGTTATAAATATTGGCTTTATGTCTTTTATCTGATAGTTGCACATCCATGTGAGCAAAGTGCAGCTTACACCAAACAACTCCTTTGAATATGCATTATTATATATTGCAGCATGTGGTTCTTGGGGATGGAAAATCAACTGTTATGTTAATTCAGCTCCTGTGTCTTTTTTGTATATTACGGTGACTGGGTTGGGGATGGTTTTTTCCCATGACTGAATCACTTTGGGTTTAGTGAAAAACTTTGGAGTGATCCAACAAGGGATTTGGGGCTACAGTACAAAACTTCACTCAGCAAAGTTTTGCTTTATTTTAAGAAGACTCGTTAAATCACTGTGTTAAAGTGTTTAAAGTAGGTTGGCCATGCTGTTTCACCATATTTTTCTTATACTTTTGTAGCATGGTGACTCTTGAACCTGTATTATTACTGTATTATTATTGTGCATTGCTTTATCTGCATTATCTTGTTGTACTCATTGAAAGGACTTTGAGAAATACTATCTTTATAATGCAGAGAAAAGTGGGTAGGCTGAAACCAAACTTGGTGAAGTGTGGCTTGTTCTAACCAGAGTAAGTTACCAAATGAGACTAACAAACCACATTTTTATCTGGGTATATTTTGTTTAAATTTCCTTTGGTTAGGACAACTTACAGTTCCCTGAGTTAGTATGTAACATGGAACTGAAAGTGGACTTTTTATTATCTTTTTTCTTGGAGAGAAGGAAAAAGGGAGAGAGGGGTAGCAAGCAGACCCAAGGCTGAGCTGACCTTTATTACTTTCCAGTTCCTTAATAGGAATGTTAAATATTTTTAACATTGAAAAAATAAGCATAAATCAAAGATGTATTAACAGATTGTTTGCATGCATGCTTTGTTTTGTAAGTTCAGCATAATGAATCTGTTTGATTAGTAGCAGCATGATCATTTCTCTTCTTTGCACCAAATGGATAGGTCAGCTGGGGTTTTCTTCAAGTGTAATAGCATTTAACACTTTGGAATAATACATCTTTTTGTTCCTTAGCATACTTATTTGGAAGTGAATCTCACTGAACTTAATCAAAAAGGATAAAGAAACATCTTTTGGCCTCAGCCATACACAACCCAACTTGTTGTATACCTGCTTGAACTGCAAGCAAAATACATCATGTTCTGTTCTTGGATTTGTCTCCCCACCAGACTTTGCCGATGTAAAACAGTACATAGATCAATGCCTTTTCACAAGAAATGCTGGTTTGAAAACTGTAGAAATTTGACTAGTGAAATTGATACAGTCAAGTAAATTTCTTGTTCCTTTTGACTGGCCCTTTTGCAATATTTAAGGTAGTTTCTCAGTCTTTTTGATTAATGAAACACCTTACAGAAAGAACACGATTCAGCACATAAAGGCAGAACATTGACATCTCATGGGCAATGTTTTTATTATATTTTGTACTCTCCTCAACTTGATATTCCAGGCCAGTAGTTGCTTAAAGAAGATGGCTTTAAGCTTTGCTAACCTTAAAAAAAACCCAAAAACCTCTTCAGGGTTTTTCTTTTTTTGTTTTTGTTTTTTTGGGCCATGCTATGTGATACAGAGTTTTAGGGATTAGGCTGCTATCATTATAGCTGCATTCATTGTACACCATATATTTAATATACATTATATTGTGTCCTAGCACATTGGTCTGTTTAGGAGGCAAATTCCAGGAGAGATGCATGCTTGTTCAGTAGCATGAACAGTTTCAAACAGTGATTTATCATTTTTACCTGCTGTTGGTGCTCATCAGTTTGGCTAATATTTGGGACGGACTTTCATTTTAAGAACAGATGTCCTAGATCAGAACATTGGGGCATGTAACTGGAAATGTACTTGGTCACTGAAGCTGACAGTGGCTGGGATCCAAAGAACTACCTAAGGCATGCATAGGGTGTTTTTCTTTTAGTGCAAGTGGCAATCCCTCGATTCATATTTTTCTAAACTTCCATTAGTTTCCAAATGACTGTGCCATGGAGACACTGTGATTGTTACACATCTACCCAAAGCTTGGATCTAATCATACTGGTCTTGAGATCCCAGTCTGTAGTTAATAATAGTTCAAAATCAATACATTCTGTCTTTGCAGTATAGATAAACCTTCATAATATACATAAATTATGCAAGTTATACAAAGTTATTCCTTTTGTATATAACATATTTCATTTCTGTCAGTGGTAGAAAAAGTTGAATTATCTGATACATTCCACAGTTTAGGGACAACCACTGAAGAGGTCCTTTGGGTAGTTGACATTAATCACGAGGAAGGAATCTTCAGGAAATCATCCCCAGAAAATTGTAGTAAGCACAGCAAAATATATGGGCAAAAACACCCCTGAAGGTATTTTGGATCTGAGCCATGAAGGGCTTTAGAGGTAATTGCAACATCTTGTACTGTATTTGGAAAAGTATTGGCAACCAGTGAAGAGATGTTAATATAGATGAAATATGGTCTCTTCAGGATGTCCCAGAGACCAAGCTGGCTGCCATATTTTGTACTAGTTGAAGTTTCCAGAGTAGGTACAAGGGTTGTCCTATGTTGAGCGCATTGCAGAAATTGAGCCTAAAAGTTATCAACCCATGTGTTACTCTTTTCAGGTCATTTATAGTATATAAATATAATAAATGAATCTCCTCCAGGAAGGGACGCAGTTGGCAAATCAGGCAAAGCTGACAGCAGAAAATCTTAAATAGAGCCTCTATCTATGCTGACATCTGAAGGGCTAGGTCAAACAGTGCCCCCAGACTGTGAACACAGTCTTTGAGCCAGAGTGTGATCCTGTGTGGAACTGGTTGACAGACTTCTAACTCTGTATTTGAACCTTTAATGGCAAGTACCTCCTTTTGTCTGGATTCAGGTTATGAGGGGAAGTACTGCAATGTAGTATTGCCCACATCCAAACCAAACAATCTCTCCACAAGCATAGATGATCATATGCAACTGGTCATATTTCCTTGTCTTCCTTCCAAAAAGCCTGTCCCACAGGGTGACCGAGGTGATTTCTGTGCTTGACCTGACTAAAATGGTTTCAAAAGGTCAGAGGTGCCCAAGGGCACCTAAGCCTGGGAAGGGGCATTTGCCACTGGTCTATAAATATTAATATCCTTTGATTCCAAAAGAAAGTGACTTTAGGAATAGTTGCACTTGTGCCTCTTTTGGGAATGCTGGAACCATTCCCTATAGCAATTAACAATCTCGCTGATTATGGAATTGATGTCTTAATTTCTTATTTCCTGATTGTTACTCAGAAATAACTTCTGTGATAGATATCTTCATGGCCTTTTCTATGCTTTGTAGAGGGGGAGAAGGATGCACAAAAGAAAATACGTGCAAATACATTTAAGTTGCATTATTTATTTGTATTAAAATGTTTCAAGCACAGAATATACTGTTTTGAACAATTGTTAACTGTTGGGTAGGAACAGATCTGTAGCCAGCCTTAAGTGTTTTGTGGGGGCCAACAAAATATAGGGAGAGGCAGCTTATCTGGCCTGCAGGATTTTGAACAAAATAACTCTTTATATAAGCAGTGTTTGAAGCCATACTGCAATTTATGTACATTCAGAATTTTTCACTAAGCAACTTCAACAGTTTGTTAACAGTTCCTGCCACCAGTTAACAAAAAGAAGGAAAGAAAGGGAACAACCCACTTGTAGAATCATGAATAAGCTACACCAAGAATATTCTTATAATAGAATCCTAGAATTAGAAGCTGTCTTTATGTAGCTTAAGGTTGTTATTTCATGTCCTACAGTCCTGGCTGACAGAGAACGGGTTGTAGCCCCCTTTTGCCTGACAGTCCTTTAGGCAGTTGTAAGGTGCTATACTCACTCTTTTCTTTTCAAGCTAAACATACCCAGGTCCTTCAACCTTCTCCTGACGAATCAAGTTTCTCATCCTGATCCTCTTTCATACCCTTCTCTGAACTAAATGGATTCCCTTTATTTTGGAACTGCCAAGTCTTCTAACCAGTGGTGTGTTCAAGTCCTTTACTCCAAATCTTGAGTCAAGTCTCAAGTCCTTGCTTTCAAGTCCAAGTCAAGTCTCAAGTCATTGCATGAAATTTTTGAGTCAAGTCGCAAGAGCCAACAGAAAAAGAGATGTGGTGGTGCGAGTAGGAGAGTTGTTTGTCCCTCCTTGGAAATATGTGGGAACAGGGCAGAGGCAGCATACAGGAGAAATGCTGTTGTGCTTCCTGCCGAGGAAAGCTAAGTGCCTCCAAAAGAGCCAAAGCCTCCACCCTATGTTGCAATCCCTCCTCTGCCTTATCCCTTTGTCCATCCACTCCACTGCCTCCCTTGTGTTAAAAAAAAAAAAAAGCTGAAGCCTTCCTTTCCCCCTATTGCAACCCCCTCCTCCCTTTCCTGCCCTTACTGCCTTGAAACTCCCTTCTTCCCACTGTCTCTGCCACATTTATGTCTGCCTTCAAACCCATCTCTGAAGCCTTCTGCTTCAGGATATCTTGAAGATATCTTGAAGATATCACCCCAGGATATCTTGCTGTGTGTTGGATGCAGATGTGAAGCCCTAGAGCTATTTGGTCATAAAAACAGTTGCTTCCGAGACAAGTCCTAGTCAAGTTGCTGATGCAACTTGAATTAGACTTGGGAGCAAATCACTTAGTTCAAGTCCACAACACTGCTTCTAACCTTTCAAGAGAACAACACTGCTTCTAACCTTTCCAACAAAATTTGGAATTCTGTTTCTGTCTTCTAAGTTAGACTGTTCAGTTGCTGTCACCTGCAGATATGATAAACATTCTCCCCCATTGTGTGCATGCACACCCATTTTGAACTCCTCTTGCTGTTTGGTTTTCCTGCAGTGGGATCCTACTTATCTATGTTCTGAGTTTATTAAAATTGGCTTTCCTTGCCCAAGGGAATATATGAAGATTGTTTAATGCTTATTCATGGTCAGCAGAATCACATGCTTTCTTGTCTACTTAAAACTGTTGTTGAAAACAGTATCATTTTGCATTTCTTGCAACTGTCTTCCAACACAATAAATTTCAGTGTTGCCACAGTATCCAGATTCTTCCGTGGAGCAGTGATCTTAACAGCAATTTCAGTGTACTTTAAGTAAGAAGTGAAAAATGCAGTGATTGATTTGAAAGAATGAATTATTCATCTGAATGTATAACTGTAACTGAATCTAAGTGTCCAGGCCATTTTTAATATGTGTTTTTAAAAACTACTCCTATAAATCTGAGCGAAATGCCCTTTCTTACAAAATATCTACAGATATTCCCATAAATCAAAATATTCTTTAATTTCAGGTATAGCTGCAACTGCACATACCTTTAGGATTATCTGATTAGATTCCACTGAAGCATTACAAAAACAATAGTATTATAATAGCTTTAAAAATAAAAAAGCTTCATGGTTAGCTTTCTAAATTTCTGTAATAACCTTACTGATTCATTTGTAAAACCTATTCACAGATGAATCTGCATTAACTATAGAATTAAATTATGGTGGATATAAGCAATTTTGCCCTCAAAATGTCTTGTGAACACATCACTGTGTGTCACATTTCATAACATGCAAGTCAGGGTTAAGTAGAGGAAGAACACCTTGTAACTATACTGCTTGATTCTTTGAGTTGTTTTCTGAATGTAGCAGTTGATTAGCTTGAGTGTACAGAAACGCTCCTAGATACACCAGTGTAGTTCAGTATACAGCTTCTTGAACTAGGTCTATCCTTGACTGTGCTAATAATGGCAAAATGAGGTCTTTAAGCAACAACTGTTTTGCTGTGTTATCAGAAATAATGAAAAGTGCCAGTAGTGGTAAGGTGTTTAGTATTTGAGTTATCTGTGATTTAATTGAAAATAGATGTCTGGAATACTTGATCATATTCACAATCGCACTGCATTGGAATTAAGGTTACTCTAACTTGACCTCCTTGTCAATTCTCTGGTTAATATGACTTAATTACAGTGGTGTTAGATACTGCCTATGTATGGGATTTTAGGTGATTTATTTAATTGTGGTTGAATTAGATATGAGAGACTTCCTATTCCAAATCATGTTCCATCTGCAATCCGAGTTCCAGTATTGCCTTTCTCTGCCATTTTAATACCTTTTTGATGTGTCATAAGCCAGCTATATGGACAAAACACCATGGCTTAAGTTTGTCAAGTCACGACATTCATTTTCAAACATAGTTAGCAATCAGATTGCCTAATTTCTACCTATGAATTTTTATGCAAAGCTTTTATATTTGAAGAACAAGAAGCCAATTCACTATATATAGTCCTCTAGTTTCTCATCTCTGTTTATTGCTATTGTGCATTTTCTCACTTCTGTTATGTTCCTTACTCTGCATATTCCCTTTTCTGTCATGGTCTTAATTTTTACCATATTTTTATGGATCTGTGAATTACAGATCCATAAAATGGATACAGCAGATCTATGCTGTACTCAAAATGTAATAGTACAATGTACTGAGAAAAGTTTCCAGTTAGCCTGAACTTTTAAAAGCAGTATTATGGCATTTAGTGTTATGTTATAGTGTTCTGTTATAAGGAAGGCAGCTACACCTATTGACATGCTATTTATCCAAGTTTTCTGCAGTTTCTGTAGGAGTTCTTTATTCTAAGCAACATTTTTAACCTTTCCTGACATGAAAGATGTGATTTTTAACCTCAGTGTAATGGCTTTCCCATTAGCTCTTTTCAGGTCTTTTTGAAATCAGTACTTATTGAACCATTTCCTCTTTCCTGAACTGTGTACATTTTACATGACCCCCTTAGTTTATTGGACCACAGGTTTAAATACAAAAGGGCTCAATATTTTATTTGTTGGGCTGTCATGTCTCTTGGGAACATTTTGCCCATTTGAGTCTTGTCAGTTAAGCCAAAGATATATCTATCCATTTGAGGTCTATTCCTAGCTGGTCGCTACTACTAACCGCTAGCTATTAACTACTTTTAATAAATCCTTTTGACTTTTGCTTTTCAAATCCCTACCTACTGATATTTATTGTATTTTCTATTTGTTTATGTGTTATATTTATACCCCAACTTTTCCTCTCAAGATGGAGCACACAATAGGTTTTGCCCTCAGAAAAGGTAGATTAAGTTGACAGTGCTAAGTGACCTTGATGGCAAAGTAGGGAGGAGAACACAGTCCCATTCTCCATTTCAGCATGCTAACAACTACATCGTACTGATTTTCAGATTTCTATGGGTGGGTATCACTAAAATATATAAAGTTACATGTGAATGAAATCTGAAGCTCTAGTATGACTGTTTATATAAATAGTATGCCCAGGCAGATTTAAACAAGTAATGGACTGCTCCCTGTTTACTGCTCCCTGTACAGCAAGTACTGAATCAGAACATCAATAAATAAAAGTGTGTATGATCTCTGCATTTATGATCTTAGAAACAGAAAAAGAAATGAGTAAAAAGATCGAATAGTTAAGAATCCGCTGGTGTGCAAATTATACCTGTAAGTGCTAATGTGAAGAAAATTATATTACAGCACAGGAAAAAATTGGTCCTGTCTGATTGACATTTCAATTAATGTGTATTCAACATTAAATACTTTTACCATTTGGTAATGTGCAAAGCACTTTACAGAACTGTTATTACTGCATTCAGTGACGTATTCCTCTGAGAGTTTACCCAGTGGCCTAAGCCCTTTTTTAGAGTTAAAGAGCATGATTGCAATCTGGAGTTGTTAAATCTCTATCTTTTATTCTTCCATGATGTCAATACCCATTTCTAAACTGATAACATGGACTGAGAGATCAGGTGGAAAGAACTGCTCTGGTTTAGGAGCCTGATAAATGTCTAGATGACAACAAAGAGCTAGTCTTGTGGAAAATGTGATTAAAGAAACCACATAAATAACAAAGATGCCTGATGGCTAAAAGGGTTTAATGAGTCACTGTGCCATTTGTCCAGAAGGTAGGTCTCTATCTTTCCCTCCCCCCCTCCCTCCCCTCCTACCTGGAGAATAATACTAATCATCGTATAGAGACGATCCAAATGCACCCAACAGTCACCTAACTGCTAACCCTTAACCATTCACTCTTCAGAGGTAAAGGTTATTCATTATAGTTCAATGTGAAAGCATCCTCTATAGCAGTGATGGCGGACCTTTTAGAGACCGAGTGCCCAAACTGCAACCCAAAACCCACTTATTTATCACAAAGTACCAACACTGCAATAAAACCTGAATACTGAGGTTTTAGTTTAGAAAAAACACCTCAGACATTAACATCATTTGTCTGAAAAGAAAAACATAACAACAGAGCTTTCAATGATACAGCTTTTTATTGAAAGGTAAATGTTTACATTAGGTGTGCCTTTGCACAATTAATGTGATCTTTGCTGTTGTATGGATGCTGATAATTTGTCAAACCTTGGCTCATACTTAGTTTGAGAGCAACACATGCAGCACTCAGGTCATCTGTTAGTCTGTTTCTTGTATCAGATTTGATATAATTCAAATATAATTTTTGGTGTTCAAGACTTGGAGTCTACAAAAACACAAAATTAAAAAAATGAAGCACCCAATACAAATCTATCCCTATACCAAAAATAGCTAACACTGTTAGTTAACACTAAAGAATTGGATATTCCCTGAATCAACAGTCTATGGCAGTGATTCTCAGCTGGGGTTCCTCTTGAATTTGCTGACCACCAGTGCAAGGGGGCCATGTTGCACTGACTACCAGCTTTTGGACTGCTTTGAAAAAGGCATCTGAGTGCATTTCCTACCTTGTGGGGGCTTCTGCTAAAATCACAGCCAGTCCAAGCAGATATATTTATCCTTGCTCTTGTTTTCATAAATTCTTTACAAACAACTATGATGCTGCAGATTCAAGTATGCCAGGGGGACAGCACAACATTAAAAGAATTTCAGTCTCTTAATTAGAACATCTCTTTGCTAAATCTTAGAAATTAAATCTCAATTTTTCATGAGAAAACTCAAAGCTAAAATCTTGTGTTTATAAAAATGAATGTATTAAAACTCACAGCCAGTCCAAGCAAATATATATATATCCTTGGCAGCGCACTCACCGGCCATGTGAAAGCTCGGACGAGTTGTGGCTAATGAGTCACGGCTTGTGATGTCATTGCCTGATGCCGCTACTCCTTGGAAAGGAGTTTGCCACCACTGCTCTATAGAAGCCAAGTGTTTACACATCTTAAATTTACCAGTAAGACTCTCCTTACACATTTGGTGCTTACTTATAAGAAGCATTCTGGGTCTTATAAATGGAACCTAAGAGCTTCTTATGTATTGGGCAAAGATGTTTGGAATTTGGCCCAGCAGCTTAGTGCTGCATTAATTTTGATATTTAACATAGTTCTTACATTTATTTATTTGAGAAAATAAAACTTGATTAGTTCCATCATTTTCACACATCAGGACAATAAAATGCATCTTTGCAACAAAATGCATCTTTGTTGTACCTCTCAAAAGAATTAAGTCACCCTGGTATTTTTCGTTCATCATAATTAAGTTTTGCTTCTTGTAATAGTGTGTTTTTCTTAATGTTTTCCCACAGCTACAGTGGGCTTTTTTGTATTTTGAATTAGCACACTGAAGTATCAGTACAGAGAACTTGTAAGCTATTTAGTTCTTGAATAAATTAAATTCCTTTTCCGCATTCAGTGTTCAGTGTTTTCTGTTTTGAGTCTGACAGCAGTGTTAATGACCACCATGCATTATGGGAAAATAATTTACACTTGAGGAATCTGGCACTGTAGATAATATGAGACACTGGCAGTCTCACAAGTGACCTGAGAACTTTAAATTGTTAGCAAAATGTCCAGGGCTTGCCTTGAACTTTTCTGAGAATCATTCTGAAGTGCTGCTCATGTATCATTTTGGGCTACATTGAATTCTTGCATTATTTTAGAACAAAAATGGCATTCTTTGAAAATGTGGAAGTGGTAAGAGTTTTAAGCATTAACAATTGAAGATGCCAAGATGACTAGAAAATGGGTTTCCGTTTTTTATAAGTAGACTTTCATAGCCAAGAAGCTATAAATACTCTAATAGATCTAATGGCCTGCATCTAAGATTTGCAGTGCCAACAAAAATGTGCATGTTGTGGCAAGCTGGCTCTTCCGCCAGCACACCACAAAATGTGGCATTTTGCCAGCATTGCAGGCATGTCAGTCCTGCTTATCAGGCAGATGCAGCAGTATGTTCATTTAGGATTGGCTATCCAGATTTCTGTGTGAGCCAGCGTAGAATCATTACAAGTGATTGTAAGGTTTTAAAAAGTTTGTTGTTTAATACAAAGTGCTATAAGAGAGAACTGCTCTGTACACGTTAGAAACTTGCAGACTGTGTAATAACCTGCACAAATGCAAAATAAGCTAACATGAAATGGAAACAGCTTTGGTTGCCTTGGTAGATGACCTACTCCGTGAACTAGACTGGGGGAGTGTGTTCTCATTGGTTCTGTTGTACCTGTCAGCTGCTTTCAATGCCATTGACTATGGAATCTCTTTGGCTGTTTTGCTGGGACAGGAATTTGGGTATTTTCTTATAAAGGCCCCATTCCTTCCTGGAAGTCTGGATCAGAAGGTGGTGCTGGGGGACTCTTGTTCACTTCCCTGGCCGCTGACCTGTCAAACTCCTCAGGTTCTGTTTTGTCTTTCATGCTCTTTAATTGAGAGATGTCTAGTGTCTTGGGATTCCTTGTCACCAGTATGTTGATGACACCCAGCTCTTTTTCTCCTTTCCCTCTCTTGCCAGGGAAGCTGTTTTAATGCTTATTCCGCATCTGTCAACAGTAATGAATTGAATGATGACAAAACTTAATACAAACAAGACTGAAGTGTTCCTGGTCACTCAGAAGCTGAATCAGGAAATAGGGTTCAGTCTGTGCTGGATTAGGTTATGCTTTCCCTGATGGTACAGGTCCACAGCTTAAATGTACTTCTAAATTCAACCCTGTGCCTGAATGCCCAGGTTTCAGCACTGGCCAGAAGTGCATCTCCTCAGTTAAAACTAGTGCATTCCTAGCTGAGCCCATTCCTAGAGATGACTTGGCTTCAGTTATATCCTGTTTGGATTAATGTAATGTGCTCTAAATGGGGCTTGCTCTGAATAGTGTTCAGAAAGTCCAGGTAGTTCAGAGAGCTGCTGCCAGGGATGGCTTGCTGGTAATGATCTACAAGGCCCTATATAGCTGGTTCTAGATAGTCTAAAAGACCATATTATCCCTTATGAGACTGCCTTTACTCTAGGATCTTCTGGGGAGACCTTATTCCCACCACCTTCACAGGCACACTTATTAAGATCATGGGAGATGCTCTTCTCAGTGGCTGCCCCAGGGCTCTAAAACTTCCTCCCCAAGGAGGTTAGATTGGCACCTTCCTGTTGTGTTTTCAAAGACAGGCAAAAACCTTATGTTCCAATAGGCTTTTGGGAATAGTGTGGACCTATGACACTGCATTGGGCTAGCTTATTCTATAATTTTTTAGCATTTTTAACCATGGTATTTTATATAATTTTAAAAGCTACTATATTTATTATATTTATAACTTATACAGTGGTACCTCGGCTCACGAATACCTCAGTTCACGACCAAATTGGGGCACAAACAAAAATTTCATAAAAAGTTTGATTCAGGTTGTGAACTCCATATTGGGTGGTGACTGCGATTGCAGCCATCTCCACACCCCTACCCTCTGAGTGGGGAGATGGCTGCGATCGTGCTGGGGGCGGGGAGGAGATGGTCGAGATCACGCCTGTCTTTCCTGCAGGACCGCGCCTGTGATTGCATCCGTCTTTCCTGCACAAGCACAACTGCGATCTCGGCCATCTTCCCCCCAAGAATGATTGTGCTCATCTCCCCACCCCGGAGCACACCCGCGTTCGTGCCCGTCTTTCCCCCCCAGCGTGATCGTGTTCGCACCCGTCTCTCCCCCTATAGCACGCCCGCAATCGCGCTCGTCTCCCCCCCCCGCAGCACGCCCACGTTCACGCCTGTCTCTCCCCCACCAGCGCGCTAGGATGACAGGCGCGTACAGGGATGACGGGCGCAATTGCGGTTGGGGCGGGCGGGGCAGGGAGATCGCTGTGCTTGTGCTCGGGGTGATGGTGGGGAGATGACCGCGATCTTTGTTGTTCTTTGTCACTTTGCTTCACATTTTTCTGATAAAAAATATAGTTACAGAACAGATTAACCTTATTTACATTGAACCGTATGGGGAAATTTAACTTGGCTCACAACCAATTTGGGTCACGACCAGAGACCTCGAACGGATTAAGTTTGTGAGCCAAGGTACCACCATTGCTTCTATTTATGTTTAATTGTATAACTTGTAAGGCTCCTAGAGTTTCAATTTTGGGAACAGGGAAAATATAAATAAATATAATAATAACTCAAGAAATTAGTGTGCCAGTTTCTGGCTTATTGTTTCAGAAAAGAATTTAACATAGCATTTGCTCTGGATAGTATATTTATTGATAGTTTATTTGGATAAATAGTGTATTTATCAACTAATACAATGTAATTAATACAAAGGAAGTTCTAGCCTTGAACTTGGAAGAGCTGAACTGAGCCCTTGTGGACAGAGCATTTTGGAGGGCTTTCATTCATAGGGTGACAATAAGTTGGAGATAACTTGGTGGCACATAACAACATTGCAATTTAAAATGTCGACCAGTAAAATATAACTAGTTTTAACTTGCAATATAACTTGCAAATTTTACTAGCAAGAAACTTGTAAATGCAAAACATGATACAGGAATGAATCTTGTGTGGGAGATTGAGATACCAAGGAGTTTGAATGGAGAGCTTGGCAATACGAGGAATGGCTCTCTTAGACTATATTTTGATATAAAAGTGATACATGCATTTAAGAATAAAGTAAAGTCAGGCAAGTACAATTCTAGACCTGAACCTTCTTTCAGTTTTTCATGTAATGCTGTACAGTTACCAGCTATGTGTTTTTATGCTTTCATCTATAAAAAAAGTTAACCAAATAATGGCAGCAGATTGCATGTTGCTTGCCATTCTTTGTGGCACAGCAAAATTAGCCCTAGGACTTAATAGAGTGAACAAGGGTTGTGGCTGACCAGAAGAAGAGAAGGGAGACCAAACATAAGATGCTTCGGTTCCATAATGGAAGCCTCAGCCATGAGTTTACAAGAACTGGGCTGGCCTGTCAGGGGGGAGCTTTCAGTCATAAGTCAGAGTTGACTTAACAGCACATAACAACAACAAATGATAAGTACTTGTCTGCTGAGCCTTTATTTATTTAATATATTACAACCTGCCTTTTTCCCTTCTGTGTGGAACCCAAGGTGACTTACATGATCCTCCTCTCCATTTTATTCTCTCAAGAAACCTCTGTGGTAAGTTAGGTTGAGAGTCATTGACTCACCCAAAGTCATCCAGTGAGTTATGACCAAATGGGGACTAGAAACTGACTCTCCTGAGTACAAACCACAAGTATAAAAATTCCACTGGCTATCACTCTTTAGGTTAAAAGTAGCTGATGGCCAGATGTTCCCCTCAAAATGGGAGGTAATAAAGGCAATCTTAAACACTTTAGAGTAGTCCTTTGTAACCTGATGCTCTTCAGATGTTAGATGGTAACTCCCAGTATTCTTGACCATTGAGCATAATGGTTGAGGCTAATGGGAACTGAAGGCTGGGTACCAGACTTACTCATTGAGATGCAGAAGTCCAAATCTTTTTTGGGCACAATGAATAAATTGCACAATGAATGGGTCCTGCTGTGAGCAGCATGTACTTCATTTCTCTGACATTTAAAATACCAGCAAGATTTTAAAATATTGCTGCATTTTCCTTTAGACCTTTTACTAGAGGTGCAGCATCTCAGCTCTAATAGCCAAATTCACCCTCCTGGGGTCAGGTCCCTGAGAGGTCCATACTCCTTTCCCCTGGCTACCAAGCATTTGATTATTTCCCCTATTTTTGTTTAGGAGAAGCATTCTAAAAGGGTGAAATGTATCTCCTAACAGTGTGTAAGGGCTGTAAGTTTTAAGGTAAAATATGCTGGGATTTTTATCTCCACCCCATTGCCTTTGGCCCTACCTTGTTTGCGTTTGGATTGTGGCCCCTAAAATCTTCTGTGTATTGAAATTGGCCCTCAGGTTTAAAAATGAGAGCCGTGTGGTATAGTGATTAAGAGCACAGGGCTGGGACTCAGGCAATCTGGGTTCTAGTCCTGGCTTAGCTAACCAGGTCAACCAGGTAACTCTGGGCCAGTCACAAACTCTAAGCTCAACCTACTTGACAGGGTGGTTGTTGTGGGGATAGGGTTGAGAGCAAAAGGAGGAGAATGATGTAACCTGCTTTGAGTTATTTGAAAAAGAAAAAGGTGAGCTAGACCTCTAATAATAAAAAGATATGACGCCCCTGTCCTATTGGCGCATTCTGGCAGTTTTATCATTACATCTCATTTACATCCCACTTTTTTCTATGTAAAGTGGTTTATTTAGTCATCCTCTACACCATTTTACCTTCATATCAAGTGAGGGGGTTAGGTTGTGAGTGAATGGCTAGCCCAAAGTCAGCCAAGTGGAGATGAGAACCCAGACCTCCCATGTCTCTTAAGCACCACATCAAGCACCACTCTTAAGCACCACATCAAGCAGTTGAAGTTCTTTGGTGGTAGCACCATGCATAGAAATCCAGGGTAAAGCTTCAGATTGGTGCCAGTCACACACTCTGATTCTAAGTAGTCCAGGAAGAGGAGCTATAAAGAACATACCCCAAGAGAGATCATGTGTGTGTGGACCAACATTTTGGTAAGGGGCAAGGCTCTGTCCCTGCAGATACTACTTTGGATCTAAGCTTGTCCCAGTCTTCTGTGTTTTCATTAGCAAGATTTGCTTTAAATCTACTGAAAGCATTCTTGGTTTATGGCTGCTTTTTCTCCAGATGTCTTTGAGCCATGAATATCTAAAAATGGTTGTATTCTAAGCTTTTTGTGCTATATCTAAGAGTGTGTGTGTGTGTGTGTGTGTGTGTGTTAACTAGATAGAGAGTAGTGGCAAAATGTCAAATAACTAGGACAACAAAATGTGGATTACCATCAAAATCTGTTATCAGTAACAAAATGTCAAATATAACTGTTTATGCCTTCGTGGTGCTGCTAGTAGATGGAAATAGATCTGTTTCATTTTACATGTATTGCACTTTGAATTGTTCTTCACCTTTGTATTCTCATAGTTCGCATCTTGCTCCAGATACGCTTGCCAGTCATCACACCCTCTCTTTCCTTTTCCAGCTCAAGCTTTTGAGTCTCTTGCTGAGCTGCTCTACGTGCCTGAAACAGCCTCCCACTTCCATCTGCTAGTCTCACTTCTTCGAACCTTTTCCAGCCCTCATCTCCAAAGCCTTTCATGAGCTTTGCTTTTCTTAGCTGTTCTGCCACCTTTTGTTACATAATCATACACCTTTTTCATGTTTTAATTTTTAATTGTTGATATCTTTTAAAAAATCAGTTTTGATCTGTGAAATGTAAAATGTTGTCCAGAGGGTTTATATTGGGGTGCAGCAACTTGGGGCAATTTCTCATTTCTCCATCATGCTACCAAAAAAGTAGGGAATAGTTTTTGAAATGTGTAGTTTTCAAACTAAATGTGGCCATTCTTGGCTGTGGGAACATAAATGGGAAAATTTGCTTGCTTTTTAAGCCTAGGTAGCAGTTTGCTGCTGAATTTTAAAGCCAAAACCTTTAAAAACAAATATCTAGTAAACTAAAATAGGGACAGGAAGCAGCTTTCTGTGGTCTGCTGGTCATATGTTACCAACCCCATGTATATATCTATCCTGTCTCACTTACTGCGCCTCAAGACACTAAATTAAATCTTAACAGCATTGTAATACAGTAGAATCAAACAGGATCAGAATTGATTTGGAGGAACCCTTCCATTGCATCACTGGGATCCAGTGAAAACACAAGAAAGACCGGATAAGTTTTGAAGAGGCAGTAGGAATTTATGCCATGGGAACAGGATGTGGTCCTACAAAGACAGCACATTAATGCAGGTTGCTAGCTTGTTTAATAAAGTCTTAACAATCAAAAGCAGGATCTGCCTTGCATTTTTCACCGGTATGTAATAACAACCGTGTATCAGTGACTGGATATTTGCAATGGATTGTTTATATGCTGTCTTGTATATAGTAAGGGAAAATCCCTTTTTAAAACTGTTGCAGCAGAAAAAAGTGCCTCCTTTCCCT